>NW_013672811.1:10698-22302 GCF_000517525.1 Limulus polyphemus
CCCCTTCTATTCCGCTGTCTTCTTCATAAATGTCCCCCTGTGAGACAGCGGTAAATTTACGGAGTTACAACGCTATAATCCGGGGTTCGATTCCTCGTGGAGGACAAAGCATATAGCCCAGTGTGGATTTGCTCTAAAACAAACAAACTCTTCATAAATCCCCCCCCCGAAAGTCTTTAGGCTTAGCACATGTAGCACTGTGTAGGGCTTAGCACATTTAGCACTGTGTAGCTTCGTGCTTTCAATAACCAGTAGTTTGTTTTTCAGTGGATAAGGTAACGATCGGAGTTAAAAGAAGATAGTTAGAAATAATGGTGTTCGTAATGCTCATATTTTTAATCTCTACATGAAACACACACACTCCTTCTGAATTTAAAAACTAATAGTTTCCATGTTACAAAATAACATCCTCAACACCTGTTTGTTTTCCACTTGGGCCTGGCATGGCCTGCTGGTTAGGGCATTCTACTCGCAATCTGCGTCACAACGAATATACTCGCCTTTTCAGCCCTGGGGCGTTATAATGTAACGGTAAATCTCACTATTAGTTGGTAAAAGAATAGCCCAAGAGTTGATGGTGGGTATTGTTGACTTGTTGCCTTCCCTCTAGTCTAAATTAGGGACAGCTAGCGCAGATAGCCTTCATGTAGCTTTGCGCGAAATTCAAAACAAATAAAAGTTTTCCACTTCATGACGTATACAACTCTGGAAATCAAAAATATAAGTGTTATAACTTTCCTTAAAACTGCGGTGGGTTGAGTATGTTAATCAACAAGTCGCGTGACAAACAACCACAGTCGATAAAATCGCGGTGGAACGACATGTATCAGTATTACATATTAACATTGTTTGTCGTTTCATAAGTAGTTTGATGCTACCCGAAGTTGGTCGTTTTTGGGTAGGGTAGGGTATGTAACAGCCCTTTCTAACGCAAGATATTAATACACACAGATCCAGATCATAAAGATTTATGCAGATTATAGATTTAGAATTTCTGATATGTGAATACCCCTGGTACTTAATGACATTGGAAAATAAAGTAATATGGATCAACTTGGGATACCAGGACCATCCAGAAAGAGATCTGCAACAAGTCGTACCTAAGCCATGGTAAGCAAAGCGCAGCGTCGTGCAACAGGTGAAATTTGGGCCACTTGTTCCAGGCAACAGTACGTATTCAAGAAGGATCTCTTTCAGAAAAATTGACGTAAGCCGCATCTACACAAGCCACTTCCATGACATATCTGTTCAACCGTCACACACCTCAAGCAGCTCGAGAATGAAACGGGTCTTTATTCTATTCCACACGAAGACATATAGATAAAGTGAAGAGTTAACAAATATGTAAAATCGACGGATTATATATAATAGTTTGTGGGGGGGTGACAACGTGAAACGTATCAACGGGAATTTTTAAGTGTAAAACATTATATCATACGAAACTTTATGGAAGATGTGAAACGTCAATGGATAACGGCAAACGGATAATGTGAAAACCTCTAAGTGGGAATTTTTGAGGCTGTAAGCAACTCGTGTAAGACCATAAAGTCATAAAACACCCGAGTGAGTTGATTGGAAGCTGGATCTCGTTTAGAAAGCTGTAAAGTTTATGCTCGTTGGCAGGTTATAGAGCTCAATTTAATTAACTGATTCTGAGATTATCGGTGTTTTATTTCGCTGAGATAAGTGCTTACCATAACCAATCTGCAGTTACGTTTCCTTCCTTTATCGACATAAATAAAATATCGTAATTAAACTACAAGGCTACTAATCTGAACGAACGAGAAGTTTTATCAATTTATTTTACTAGTTTTGAGAATGACTGAACTATTCTCAGAGATGGTGACGTGGTGTGTTCTTGAAGAATTGGACTTAGAGATTAAAAAATGTTCGCCTCCCACTGGTTTAGCGGGTAAATCTGAAGGCTTATAACGCTATAAAACGGATTTCGATACCCGTGGTGGGCGCAGCACAGATAGCCCATTGTGTAGCTTTGCGCATAACTACAAAAAAAAATTTAAATCTATAATTCTCGCCCCCCAGTGGCACAGCGGTGTGTCTGCGGACTTATAATGCTAGAAACCGGGTTTCGATACCCGTGGTGGGCGCAGCACAGATAGCCCATTGTGTAGCTTTGCGCATAACTACAAAAAAAAACAAACCAAAATTTATAATTCTCTTGTCCCGGTAGCTCAGCGATAAGTCTGAAGGGGCATAACTCTAAAAGTCGGGTATCTGTATTCGCGGTGGGCACAACATAGATAGCCCATCGTGGAACTTCAACAAATAACAATTATCTCTCTAAAGGTCTCTGAAATTGACATGCCAATAATTTTAGTTTCAAGTGTTCACCAACATTTCCATTAAATGTAGCAAGTTCAGAGGGCGCCTCAGCAGCATTTTGTTTGATATTACACTGGTTAAATATTCAGAAAGTCGGAAGTAAACATATTCTAACATAGGACAGACGAAAAGACCCAGAAAATCAATAACAATTTGTCTCATCTATTTGTTTATCTTTTTTTTTTTGTCGGTTTCAAACGTCTAAACATCTACGTTTTTATGTGGAGTAAGTTTAAAGGTGTCGTTAAAAGATAAATTGTCAGCCTTAGTCAATTAAACCAGATATATTCTTGTTTAGGGAAGTTAGAAGTGAAAAAAATGTTCCGCCATAAGGTATAAAAATCTGAAAACTTATTTCCCTAAACTTCATGCAAAGATAACACGATGTGTGAGGCCCCGGCATGGCCAGGTGGTTAGGGCGCTCGACTCGCAATCTGTGGGTTCGAATCCTCGTCACACCAAACATGCTCGCCCTTTCAGCTGTGGGGGAGTTATAATGTGACGGTCAATCCCACTATTCGTTGGTAAAAAAAGAGTAGCCCAAGTGTTGGCGGTGGGTGGTGATTACCTTCCCTCTAGTCTTACACTGCTAAATTAGGGACGGCTAGCGCAGATAGCCCTCGTGTAGCTCTGCGCGAAATTCAAAACAAACAATCGTTCAGAATGACACCTGTAAATAAAGTCTTGGGGGACTAGTTTACAAAAGTATTTTAGGTACAAATGACGACGTTTCGAAAAAATTTTACTGGACTCTAACAAACGTACTCGCGTCCCGCATGCTATTTACATCACTGGCGAGATGGCGTGCGCGCGAGTCCATCAACATACAGTTCTTCTCAATACAGGCGATTAACAAAGATACCCATGCTACGGTTGGCATTAAACGTCACTTTCGTTTAGAGTCGGTTTCACGTGGTTAAAAATTTAACTGGCTGCCAAACTCGAACCATTCGTCCTATCGCTTAGCTATTTAAGATTGATTTTGGAGGGATCAATATGTTACCAAATTTCGTTGAAATTAACCTGTCTAGTTTTTAATAGTTTATAATACAAAGACATCGGACAGACACTCTTTTGGCATATAGAGATACAGGGGACACACACACAGAATGGTTTTGTGCTCGTAATAACGTTTTACCGCACTATTTCTCATAGACTTTAACCAATTAGACAAATAGCAAAGTAAA
Organism: Limulus polyphemus; assembly: GCF_000517525.1. NCBI lineage: Eukaryota > Metazoa > Arthropoda > Merostomata > Xiphosura > Limulidae > Limulus > Limulus polyphemus. The sequence continues at coordinate 14,229 of NW_013672811.1, forward strand.
TAAATGCTCATGCGTCATAAACGTGTCATTAATCACGTGCGAATTATACCCGTCGTGGAGCTTTAGTGTACGGAAGTGTCACCTAAACAACCCATATTTCTCGAGATTCAAAGTCGGCAAGGATTCTGTAATAACTTCCTGTGTTACATCTCAGCTGTCACTATGGTAACAGTACCATAACGAGAATTGTCACCATGGTAGCATAATTATTCATATCCTAGCAACCTTATCACAAACTGCTGTCTCGCGTGCTGTAAAGCTACCTAAATGTTTCCAGAAAGTGAACGGACCCGCCGTATTTTTCCTTACTTTAAATAAGCAATTGAAACTTGTAACTTGTATTTGTCAACCTCACGTGAGTTTTAATAAACGTAAACATGTTTTTATGCTTACTCAAAGTAGGCTTAACTAAACTCAGGAATGAGTAGACTCTGCAAAATCACGTGCAGTTCGTTGAAAATTAGGAACAATTTGGAACAACTGGCCTTCAAGATCTTGGAAATGTACGGTTACTACGTATTAAGTCTAAGTATCCTCCATCCTCGTCCTGAATTATGACCATCCCTGATTATCTCAAATCGTGTAAATAAATAAGATGACGTCACGTCCGGTAGGAAATGCCGCCGCTGTAGTTTAAAATAAACAATCGAAAGGATACCTGATACGACAAAAAACTGCGGAAAATATGATTTTAATTATTTGTTCTAAGACTGCAATGATGTTTACTCACGAACGATACGAAGTTTCGAAACGGCTACTTGTAAAATAATAGATAAATTTTTGTACACCGTTTCGTTTTTTTTTGTTTTTTTTTTACCTTAAATGATGCATGTCTCACTGTTAGAGACGAAACGTTGGACAAAAATAAACTTATTATCCTACAAATAGCCGTTTCAAAAACTTCACATTGTAATGATATTATTTGAGTTTTGATAGGAAGTGTGCAACTAACAAATTCACTACATACACATTACCAGTAGGAGCACAATATCCCGTTACCTAGGATACAGATATTCATTCGAGAGAAAAAAGACACTACGTTTATCACACAAAGTTACTAAGTTGTTGCTAAGCCTAACACCTTCTATTTGTTACAATAAGGAAATCATTGGATATTTTGTTGGTCTAATATGTTGAATTGAAATATTACAAAGATCTACTTCATATTTAGAAAGTAAAAGCCTTGAAGAAAGTTTTTCAAACAAAGGATTTGTTTGTTTTAAATTCAGCACAGAGCTACACAATGGGCTATCTGTGCTCTGCCCACCACGGGTATCGAAACCCGGTTACTAACGTTGTAAGTCCGCAGACATACCGCTGTGCCAATTATTTTAAGACTACAGATAGATTGAAATTCTAAAACACTTGGCTTGTTTTTAGAGGGGGGGGTCTATTGTAAACATTTACAATTACAATAGGATACACCCGAACTTGTATCAATAAATAAGGATACACACAAAACAAATTATTTATAACTAAAATAAGGTATTTCAAACAAATCTTGACTCAATAAAAGATTATTTTCAGTTTGCATCAATTTATCCTCGTATTTTATCCACCTATAACTTATTGTGCGTGTTTTAGGATACAACAGTAATTTTGTTTATTTTGTGTGATATGTTTCGTTTTTTTTTTATAGCATAAAGTGATTTACAACTATTGTTCTAAGTCACGTGACACGAACATCAAATATCTTCGTACGAGTGACGCTATAAACGTTCTTTTATCCTCTCGTAAAATGTCGGATAACACAGAGTTCGAATCCTTCCCCCGATCGTTTTCGTACGAAACATCGATCAAGTCTTTGATAATGTTACCGAATTAATGAAGACTGACGAGGCTTATCCTACTTTATTGACAGGATCAGTTAGGGTTAGCCACCACTTGGCTAAAAAAATAAAAATAAAGTCAGGGCTAACGCACGTCAATTGCCAGATTCCCAAAAGGCTTTTCCTAATCATTAATATATATATATATATACATTTAAATATGGAGTTTGAACAGTATTTTTCTGGATAAAACAGTTTCGAGAGGGAAAAAATAGCAAATACCCCAATGTGGCTTTATCTTAAAACAAATAAACACATTCAGCCAGATAAACTGTAAAATATATTTTGCAGATAGATATATTTTTATAATTCTTCGTAAATACAAAGCATTTACTGTGATTCGTTGATTCTAAGGGTGTCGTTTATAAAGGTCGTCCAGTGGATCAGCTATAAGCTTACATACTTGCAACGCTAAAATCCGGCGCTCGATTCCTCACGATGGATAGAGCGTAGATATCAGAAATAAAAAATAGGTGATAAAGTAGAAGAAACCGATCTATGTTTTAGTATTGACTTTATTGCGTAATACGAGATGAAACTGTGATCAATAATAGATAGGATGAATCAAAGTCATTTTTAATAATTCATTTCTTTGTCGGGGCAAATCTATTGTTACTTATCAGAAGAACTTAATGTACCAAAATTAATGCCTTATTTTCTGGAATGTTTCCTCTTTGTCTTTATTGGTTAATGGATGGATGGATGGCTTCCACCAAAAATCTTGAGTCATGTAGATAAGTTTATCTTACAGTGTTCGATTCCTGTTTTGTTTCCTCGTCTTCCTAAGTTTATAACTGGTGTTTTTTATTTTTTTATTATTGCTAAATATTTTGATACTGTTAACTGGAATTATTTTGTTGTATCTTATGATGACCCCCACAGTTAGTTTGTGGGTTCCTATTTCCTCATGATCCTTATAGATGTTAAGCGCAAAGTTATAAAACGGGGTATCTCTGCTCTGCCCACCACGGGTATCGAAACCCGATTTTTTTTGTTGTATCTTATGATGACCCCCACAGTTAGTTTGTGGGTTCGTATTTCCTCATGCTCCTTATAGATGTTAAGCGCAAAGTTAGAAAACGGGGTATCTCTGCTCTGCCCACCACGGGTATCGAAACCCGATTTTTAACGTCGTAAGCCTGCAGACAGGGGAGCTGTTCTTATTGTTTACCACGATTCTTCAACTTTCGTTGAACACTGTTTTTTGTGAGTTTGTTTGTTTCAGATTTGTTTTTCACAAATCTGAACAAAGGGCTAACTGTCCCTAATTTTGAACTGACAGGCTAGCTGGATGGCAGCTAGTCAATAACATCCACCATCAAATAGTGGGACTTGTTTGTCACGGTTATAGAATACCCACGGTCCTAAAGTGCAGAACGCATTTTTTTTTTTTTTTTTTTGCTGAAACAGGACACAAAACAGGAATCCTCGGGTTCACACACCTGGCACGCAAACCACTTGGCTACGCCCAGCTCTCGTCTTTGTTGTCAGCTTCAATTACGCAGAGTATTCCGAACTTATGAATGATGTACGTTCGTGTTGAACACATTTTATCTACTGTGTTAATTAAATAGTACGTTTGTACGCTTTAACTAATGATTTCTGATAAACAATGAGTTTACGTGATATTCAGAGAAATTAAATAAGTTATAAAACCAGAAGATAAACAATACGTTTTGGAATGTTAGTCGTTTTCGTTGTTACCTATTTAAAATTATTGTTTTCGGTATTAATTATTCCAAAACGTTTTGCATTAATATTTTTGCTTTTCATATGTCAATTATTTCAAGATCATTTATTACTAACATCTATACACCTGTGACACCCAGTAGCTCAGCGATAAGCTTGAGGTCTTATAATGTTAAAACTCGGGATTTGATCCCTACAATGAGGAGCTCATTGTGCATATCTGTGATTTCCAACAAACAAATAATACACCTGTATTCTTGACAGTCACCACTGTATCTGTATCATTGTTTTCAGTATTATTGTGGACTGGCAACAAACAAATAATACACCTGTATTCTTGACAGTCACCACTGTATTTGTATCGTTGTTTTCAGTATTATTGTGGACTGGCAACAAACAAATAATACACCTGTATTCTTGACAGTCACCACTGTGAAATATCATTGTTTTCAGTATTATTGTGGACTGGCAACAAACAAATAGTACACCTGTATTCTTAACAGCCATCACTGTATTTGTATCGTTGTTTTCAGTATTATTGTGGACTGGCAACAAACAAATAAGGCACCTGTATTCTTGACAGTCACCACTGTGAAATATCATTGTTTTCAGTATTATTGTGGACTGGCAACAAACAAATAGTACACCTGTATTCTTGACGGTCACCACTGTGAAATATCATTGTTTTCAGTATTGTTATGGACTGGCAACAAACAAATAATACACATGTATTCTTGACAGTCACCACTGTGAAATATCATTGTTTTCAGTATTATTGTGGACTGGCAACAAACAAATAATACACCTGTATTCTTGACAGCCAAGTCCACAATAATACTGAAAACAACGATACAAATACAGTGGTATTATTTGTTTGTTGCCCACCTGTATTCTTGACAGCCACCACTGTATTTGTATTGTTGTTTTCAGTATTATTAAGGGCTGAATAAGAACAATTAGATCAGATCTACGACAGTGTACGTTTAGTAGAAAACTAATGTTGATGTAATCCGAAAGTTAGGTCTAATAGTTTTTTTTAAGTTTCTTCCGTTAGTTTTGTCGTTTGAGGTGTCTCGTATATGTAGTTTTATTAATGACATTAATACAAGTTATCAATTTTCTTATTGTAATTGCATCATTAAGATTATTTTGCATTCTTAGCTTACTATATACATAGGCCCGGCATGGCCAGGTGGTTAGGGCGCTCGACTCGCAATCTACGAGTCATTATTGTCATTATTATTAAGGCTTGTGTATTATTGTTGTCTCTATTATTAGGACTATGTATTATTATTATTGTCATTATTATTAAGGCTTGTGTGTTATTGTTGTCTCTATTATTGAGAACTATGTAATATTATTGTCATTATTATTAAGGCTTGTGTATTATTGTTGTCTCTATTATTAGGACTATGTATTATTATTGTCAGTATTATTAAGGCTTGTGTATTATTGTTGTCCGTATTATTGAGGACTATGTAATATTATTGTCATTATTATTAAGGCTTGTGTATTATTGTTGTCTCTATTATTAGGACTATGTATTATTATTGTCATTATTATTAACGCTTGTGTATTATTGTTGTCTCTATTATTAGGACTATGTATTATTATTGTCAGTATTATTAAGGCTTGTGTATTATTGTTGTCTCTATTATTGAGAACTATGTAATATTATTGTCATTATTATTAAGGCTTGTTTATTATTATTGTCAGTATTATTAAGGCTTATGTATCATTATGTTACTGAGGGCTGTGTGTATTATTAAAGTCATTACCGTTGGGACTTGTGTATTATTATTGCCAGTGTTACTGAGGGTTTTTCTATCATTGTTTTCAGAGTTACTGAGGGTTTTGTATTACTTTTATCCTTGTTATTGGGGACTGTCTATTATTATAATTAGTATCATTGTCCACTGTAAAATATGTTTGTCAGGATTATTGTATAATGGATATTATATTGTGTCTATTATTGGCATGTTTAACGTATATTAAGAATGTTCATAGTCACAATAACTGTGTAATTATGAATTATCGGTTTCAAGATTGATTGTACAATGAATGTTATCGGTTTCAAGATTGATTGTACAATGAATGTTATCGGTTTCAAGATTGATTGTACAATAAATGTTATCGGTTTCAAGATTGATTGTACAATGAATGTTATCGGTTTCAAGATTGATTGTACAATGAATGTTATCGGTTTCAAGATTGATTGTACAATGAATGTTATCGGTTTCAAGATTGATTGTACAATGAATGTTATCGGTTTCAAGATTGATTGTACAATGAATGTTATCGGTTTCAAGATTGATTGTACAATGAATGTTATCGGTTTCAAGATTGATTGTACAATGAATGTTATCGGTTTCAAGATTGATTGTACAATAATGTTATCGGTTTCAAGAAGGAATTGTTGTTACAAGAAATGCGGATTGTACTTCGGACAATATCTTGTAGTGGATATTAGGAACTTACATCAATTCAACTTTATGCACAACGTTTTTATTGCTAATGGAATCTTTGTCAAGTAGAAAACAAACAAAAAATATATATCGCTCTAGCGATTCAACCGTTGCACATAGATTTAAATTAATGTCATAAAAAGTTTTATTGTTCACTAAATACTTCAAGATGTCGTCCAAAGTGAGTATTTAATATCGCAAATAACTTCCTTATCGAGGGTTGACTTTAAAATATTTTTTATCGTTATTCAAGTCGGCAAGATGGAGGTCTAACCAACAATAAGATCAAATCAAATTCCCCTTTAAAAATGGGGCGTCATTAAAACGCATTGCATACCTTGTGTGTATGTATAAAAAGGATAACAAGCAGCCGCGCACTTCGCGTTGAACTTATAATGATCCTGAAAGATGCTTGTCACATAATTGATTGCTATACTCACTGGGACACTTATTTCTCAAAATAAATCATCACGAAACTACTTTCTAGTAACAAAAAGAAACGAGCATTTTATAATAATCAAGAGAAATGTAATACTTTATCATAAAAAATACTTATTAGCAAAAAATAATAATAATAACTATACATTTATTTCAACAAGTTAATAATCACAAAACCTCTACGAGCAACGATGTAATACGTTATCACAAGGCCCGGCATGGCCAGGTGGTTAGGGCGCTCGACTCGCAACCTGCGGGTTCGAATCACCGTCACACCAAACATGCTCTCCCTTTCAGCTGTGGGGGCGTTATAATGTGACGGTCAATCTCACTATTCGTTGGTAAAAAGAGTAGCCCCAAGAGTTGGCGATGGGTGGTGATGACTAGCTACCTTCCCTCTAGTCCTACACTGCTAAATTGAGGACGGACTAGCGCAGATAGCCCTCGTTTAGCTTTGCGCGAACTTCAAAACAAACGTTATCACAAATCTACCAAATAGAACCCCCCCCCCACAGACACACACAAAAAAATTGTTTACCTAAAAGACCGAATATATATATTAGGCCTCTTCTAGAACAGCGGTAAGTTTACGGATTTACAGCGCTAGAATCCGCGGTTCGATTCCCCTTGACAACTCGTTTTGTGTAGCTTTGCGTTAAAAAAACAATTAATACATTATTACAAAGGTATTTAAATTAAACTATCCTAAACGGTTCCAACTGAAAAATATATATATAGCATGAAATGAATAATATTATTTGAAAATTACAGAAAGCTTGTTTCTCTCAGCATGACTGACATAGATATTACAACCCGCATAAACTTCTTCTGATATTGGACAATCTGAATCGATATAGAAAGCTTGTTTCTCTCAGCATGACTGACATAGATATTACAACCGTATAAACTTCTTCTGATATTGGACAATCTGAATCGATATAGAAAGCTTGTTTCTCTCAGCATGACTGACATAGATATTACAACCGTATAAACTTCTTCTGATATTGGAAAATCTGAATCGATATAGTGCACGTGTTTCTGGAGAGGACTAAATCCTATTACCTCGCCATCTGTTCACAGGGTAAAACTCTAAAGAACAATAAGAACTTACAATGGATTCAAAAATGGTTTAAAATTTCCTGGACCTCCAGAGTGGACCCGATTCTTGTTGAATTTTCAAAGGAAAAAGATTAGAACGACCAAAAACACCACAGTTTAGAGCCCCGTTGTTAGTTGTTTCTAGTGTGTTTGTTTGTTATTAAAAACACCACAGTTTAGAAGCCCGTTGTTAGTTGTTTCTAGTGTGTTTGTTTGTTATTAAAAAACACCACAGTTTAGAAGCCCATTGTTAGTTGTTTCTAGTGTGTTTGTTTGTTATTAAAAACACCACAGTTTAGAAGCCCATTGTTAGTTGTTTCTAGTGTGTTTGTTTGTTGTTAAAAACACCTCAGTTTAGAACCCCGTTATTAGTTGTTTTTTATTGTATTTGTTTGTTGTTTTATTTTAAATATTCGGTATTCCTCTTTTACATCAGAAATAAAGATATAAAGTGTGTTACTACTGACGGCCCTATTTAGTAAGTTAAAGTGTGTTACTACTGACTGCCTTATTTAGTAAGTTAAAGTGTGTTATACTAACTGGCCCTATTTAGTA
>NW_013672811.1:23183-27224 GCF_000517525.1 Limulus polyphemus
ACAATATTCTTGTTTAATAAATGTATATTGTTCTCAGTCCTCTAGTAACACACTCTTGCGGATAACAAGAGTGTTTATTGCTGTTTTTCTTGAAAGGAACAATATTTGTCTGAGGAAACAACTAAATCATTGGATAATTTCAACCCAAGAATCGATCGACACTCAGCTACTCATCTATTAAAAGCTCGAGGAAAACTCTTTCAACCATTACCTCAGGTCATTCGAGTAGCACCTCCAACGCCCAGAATAACACCTTAATCGCTGCTGATCGATTAATTAAGCCTCTGGAGCTTAGGCTGTTCATTCGACTCCTTTCTTGATTAAGTCCTTTGCATTTTTCGTCCAGTCACGTCATGTTGCTATTCTAGTCTTATTATACCAGACGACAAGCTGAGATCGTTTAGTTCAAAGAAGAAAGTTTTCTAGCAAAGGATTATTTGCCCATAGCCGTCCTTGGTTTTTGAACTGACAGACTAGAGGGAAGGTAGCTTGTCAACAAAACCCACCGCCAACTATTGAACTATTGTTGTCTGTCAAAATAGTGGGAGTTGACCGTCACTCTTACAACACAGCCACGGCTCCAAAGTGCGGAGTGTGTGTTTTACGGTAACGGATCTCGAACCATGAACCATCGAACTCCCTAGAAATTGTTTTCTTATGTTGGCGCCTTCAGTCCATTAATACTGCCCCCCCCCCAGTGGCACAGCGATATGTCTGCGGACTTACAATGCTAGAATCTGGGTTTCGATACCCGTGGTGGGCAGAGCACAGATAGCCCATTGTGTAGCTTTGTGCTTAATTACAAACAAACCATTAATATTGTGAGTTGTGCGGGAGGTGTATATCTGTTTCTTTGTAATAACATAGGAGATAAAGTAATTGCAGTAAAATAAAATAAATAAAGCATTTCCGGTAAAAAGTCTCTGTAATGTGAACCAAATTGTTTTTAAAAGTTTCGAACAAAGCTTCAAAAGGACTATCTGCTATGACCATCCCAAGTTTTGAACAGACAGTCTCGAGGGAAGGCAGCTAGTCTACAGCGTTGACCGTCAACTCTATGTTTACTCTAATCGAACAGTAGGATTTGACTCTTACTCTTATAACAACTATGACTTCAGGATCTGGAGCGCGATTTTGCCGCAGGGGGTCGCGAAAAATAGATTGAATAAAAAGAGAGGAAAATATGTAACGAACAACTCTTTTTTAACTCAGAGTAAACGTTTCGTAACGCCCAAAGGAAGCGAAACGTCTGGAAGATACTCCACGTTCACCATAATGATATCTAAATTAAATTTCAAATTCAAATCACAAGTTTTTCTTTGATAAATGAATCGTGGTTGGAAACATTGTAAATGGATTAGGAACGAACGTGTTCTAGAAATATAAATAAAGTACTTGCTGAGAATCCCTAATTTTGTCCGACATTCCTAATTTATTGAAATTCAGCGTTCACGCAGGTGTCACAATTGTCTCCATAGTAACAGCTCCCCCCCAGTGAATTAATGAAAGTTTGAAGATGCTTTTTCCCATAATTCCAATTCAGTCATTACTCCAACGTTACTCTGACAATCTAATTCAAAAACAAAATGAATTTTATGGACTAAATTTTTGTAAATTAATACGTTTCTCGAGAGCGAAAATCTTAAAACATTGAACTGCCCGGCCTTGTGTTACTTCAGTAAGTCTTTCACGAGCAGGTTTGATTTTCATTATTTAATTTGTATTATTAGGGTTCAAACAGACCGTTTTTTTTTTGTCAATAATAACTAACTGGTTAATTTTTAAAATGTGTAAGAATATTCTAATCTTTCGTGAACCAAATTTATGATTCCTCGTGTGAATGGTAAAATTTAGTTCCCCCTAGGACAAGTATGTTTGAAAAAATAATTCTAAATTTTAATCTTTGAATTAAGGATGATAATTTCAAGTATCTGACTATTAACTTTGCTATTTCTTACCTCAACATTTTGTCATTTGTAATAAGTAATTTTTTCTTCAGATCCTGCCGTGTTACAGGTTGTATAGGCTTGAGTCGAGATTCATTGTTCTGTTTAAAAATGAATTTCAAGTTTTTGTTGTCCTTGAAACTGTTTTTGTTTTATTATTATTATTATTCTAGATAGTTCTCGGTCTATTGACTTTCATTACAGACTATTTTCTAAGTCTACAATCACTTCCCTATCTAACTTCTGCAACAATATATTTCTACAAAGTTTACACTTATCTGTGCATGAACGTTAGCTTCCGACGTCACATAAATCCATTGTATTTGTAAAAGAGAACTTTTCAATTATGTGTTAGAATGAGTTTATTGTGATTTCAGTTTTTTCGACCATTTTGTTCACGAAATCGTAATGGCTTTTTTTGGGCCGGAGGGTTCTCTTTCGTAACCATAGATTTCAATCATTACTGGTTTAAGTGCTTTATTATGCGAGTTTTAATGCTTCCAAGCAGAACGTTGAAGATTTTCTTCAATATGTTTGCTCCCTTTTATACAAACATCTTTCCGTGAAGATGATTATGACGGCCATCTAGTGGAGATTGTTTACACTAAAGTGACGAAATGCGCATTATTATATTTTTCTGGTGCTTACTGTAAAACAGAAGCATTCTACAAATACACCAGAAGGTATTTATTTGAGAAGAACTACATGATTCCACTAATGTGGGCGATAATTATTTTCAAGTTATTTGTATTTATCAAAATGCTATATTAGCAATGTTATTCTGAGCTTTACCTCAATCTGAGTGTCTTCATTTAATAATAAATATTTAACAATATAACATTTAATGCATGTTTTAGGAGTTTTAAATTTGCCCTTTTTATACCAATGATTTTTGACGGAGGAAATCTGGGCAAACTTAAATCAGCACATATTTAGGCACTTTACTCGCGACGAATATGAGAAATGCGTGTGTTACGTAGGGAAGAGAGCGACATCTGTATTTAAATAATATAATATATTTATTATGATAAAAAAATATATTTTGTAATATTGAAATAAATTAAATGAAATTATAAGAGGATCATCAGTAAAAATACACTATAGCATATATACAGATTTCACTGACATAATTCAGCTTGAGAGGATGTAACGTTAGTTTGGGGGGTTCGATCTCCGCGGCATAAAGAGCCCATGAAGAACCTTTGTATTAAAACAAATAAACACTATTTTATGCACAATGGATAACTTCTATTTTAAGCTTAAACATTAAATATTTATCTTACTAAATGTTGTAAGCTTTTTTTTTTAGAAATATTTATTCCGTTAAATGTTTTAAGCTCTCTTTTTATGTTCTTTAAGTCCCTGGTTTTATTTCTTGGTTAAAAGATGTTCCCAGTTTCAAGCAAATAACTAATGTATCTAGTTACTTTACTGCCGTATCTAACGTTATTAATTTTCTGCAAGATGAGATAAATATTTTGTGACGACACTGGTCTCGAGATCTTCCCCTCCACTTTCTCTGTCTCGCTGTGAACTGAGTGAAAGAAAAGCGACGTTATAATGGGTATAATTTGATAGCGTTGTTTCCGTTGTTAAAATATATGGTCATTAATTAGAGATGAGCACCAGGGTGTTAGGCTACTTACACAAAGTAAAGTTCGTTAGAAGGAACGCCTGAATATTTAGTAATGGCACGAGCAAATGCACGTGAAAAAAACAATATATTATCTAATCATAATACATAACCAATGTAAGAAACAAATTATCTAATTATGATACATAACCAATGTAAGAAACAAATTATCTAATTATGATACATAACCAATGTAAGAAATAAATTATCTAATTATGATACATAACCAATGTAAGAAATAAATTATCTAATCATAATACATAACCAATGTAAGAAATAAATTATCTAATTATAATACATAACCAATGTAAGAAATAAATTATCTAATTACGATACATAACCAATGTAAGAAACAAATTATCTAATTATGATACATAACCAATGTAAGAAACAAATTATCTAATCATAATACATAACCAATGTAAGAAACAAATTATCTAATCATGATACATAACCAATATA
>NW_013672811.1:28191-31241 GCF_000517525.1 Limulus polyphemus
GGTGTGGCGTAAACCAAGGTAGGTGGATTAGGGTTAGGGTGTGGCGTAAATCAAGGTAGGTGGATTAGGGTTAGGGTGTGGCGCAATCCAAAGTAGGTGTATTAGGGTTAGGGTGTGGCGTAAATCAAGGTAGGTAGATTGGGGTTAGGGTGTGGCGCAAACCAAGGTAGGTGGATTAGTGTTAGGGTGTCGCGCAAATCAAGGTAGGTATATTAGGGTTAGGGTGTGGCGCAAATCAAGGTAGGTGGATTTGGGTTATGGTGTGGCGCAAACCAAGGTAGGTGGATTAGGGTGTGGCGTAAATCAAGGTAGGTGGATTAGGGTTAGGGTGTCGCGCAAATCAAGGTAGGTGGATTAGGGATAGGGTGTGGCGCAACTCAAGGTAGGTGGATTTGGGTTAGGGTGTGGCGTAAATCAATGTGATTGGATTAGGGTTAGGGTGTGGCGCAAACCAAGGTAGGTGGATTAGGGTGTGGCGTAAATCAAGGTAGGTGGATTTGGGATAGGGTGTCGCGCAAATCAAGATAAGTGGATCAGGTTTAGGGTGTCGTCAGTGAAAAGAAAAATTGGTAACCAAGGAGATTAACTGCAATATTCACGGTATTTTTATTACCTTTCTTTTTGCGTGACTCACGTAATATGAAATGATTACGTAACGAAGGACCCCTTTATTGTCTTAGTAACAATTTTCAGATATCCATTACGTTTGTGATGTTATTGCTTATCAGTAACTGCCTTTGCTAGCTCGTGGTCTTTTTAAACGCGATTTAAATTATCTAATTATGATACATAACCAATTCAGGAAGACCTATACAATCTAATCATAAGACCTTGATAATTCGTGAAGAATTGATTAATCATAATGCATAAACAATTCGTGAAGAACTAAATTACTCAATAATCTCAGTAATTAGAAGCATCAAATGTCACTTTTGCTAAAATTACTAACAACGTTTCAACCAAACAGATGGCGCTACGTATCGATGGATAGATACGCGACAGTTTCTAAAGGTAAAGTATATACTTTATACATGTATAACGTAAAAAGTAAACAAACAAGAATATTAAAAAATGTGAATTTTAAAATGAAGTAGGGATCCTGCTATACAAAATAATGAAACAATAATTAAAACTACAATCACAAATTTATAAAATGTAATCCTTACTTTGGCCTACAGTTAAGTGTTTAAAGCTGCCAAAGTAGGGATTAAATTATATAAATTTGTGATTGTGGTTTTAATTCTTGTGTCATTTCTTTCTATAGCAGGATCTCTACTTCATTTTGAAATTCATAATTTTTTAATACTCGTGTTTATTTATGACCAGTCTGATACATTTGTTACAACGGTAAGCAGTAATTGACTTTTCCAAACGAATTTACACTAATGCAGATTTATATAATGTTTATATTCTTTTATAAACCTATAATAATTATTAATTCGGTTCCTGAAAGAATATATTACATCCATATTATGACCTACCCTCTTGTGACAACTTTAAGTATTATTATTTTATATTTAACCCTGACATTGTTAACTAATAAGCATGCTAGTTTTTGTTATTAAGCACAAAGCTATACAATGGGCTACCTTTGCTGTGCCCATCACGGATATTGAAACCTGGTTTGTAGCATTATAAGCCTTCAGACTGTATTTTTAACTGAAAAATGAGTTATACACAAAATGAGGCCCATTTTTTTATACCCAAAATTAAATCTTTCTTTTTGGACTATTTAACAAAATTATCACGTTACTTATTTGGCTGTTGTCATGGTTGTTGAATATGACTTTGTTTGTTTTGTTATTGTTTCTGGAAATAATTTTTTAAATATATATATAACATTTTACTCGCCAGACTCAACAAACTACTTGAAAAAACAACAACAGTATTTTAAGCTAATATAATAAACATTAAGTCTTGAAGTTCTTTATTTTAGGATTTGTATTTATTGAAAACTACTTCTGATCTCTGCCACAGTCCCTATTTTAAATCTACTGAATACAGAGAAAACAATTAGTCAACAGCACTCTACCAGTTATCATCCACATTAAAGGTTTGACCGTCACTCTTATAACACACCAAAAGCTTAAAGTGCGGAGAATAGTATCTGGTATCGCACCCGGACCGCCAGCTCCGAATCCAGAGCTCTACTACATAGCTAACTTGCGATCTTATTTCAGGAGTTTGAAAAACTTTTTTTAAGAAGAAAAAATATGACATTGTCTCGGTAACTATGTTGTCAATTCAAAACGTTTCTTCTTCTTTTTTGTTAAGCCACGTATTCTGAGGACCAATTATTTAAAACAGGAACTCTGATAAAGAAGACTAGCTGACTGGCTTTAATTTAAGTAAAATAAATAATAAACAATTTGGTTTTAAATTACCGAAATAATTTGATGCTAATAAAAATCTAATAAACCTAATTCTGATTTGTAATGGCATAAATAAGATCAATACAAATTGCCGTTGTTGTTCAAGTAATTATTGATATAAATAGCGTCTCGAAACGAAAACTGGACTGAAACACACACAAGGCTTAGTATGCTAAACAAACCTGGACTGAAACACACACAAGGCTTAGCATTCTAAACAAAAATTGGACTGAAACACACACAAGGCTTAGCATGCTATTCGATTACAGTAGCCCTAGAGCTGGCGAAATTAATTAAATCAAACGATTTTAATCCGTTTAGTCCCAGAGCTTGATTAGCGCCATCTATCCGCTACTTATTATACTTTTGGTTTTGTAATATAAATCTTTTCGTTGCCGACTTCTCTAGTTTAATTTTTCAGTACGACTTCGACAGTACATCATCTGGATACTTAATTAGGTATTTTATTCCAGATTCAATCATGTGATTCAAAACGCGGAAAACAGTTTTTACAGAATCGTTTTTCATTTAAATCTTAAAATGCATTTGCTCTATTCCGTATTTAATTATCTTCCACATTTAGTTTACATTTTTGTTCATAGATGGCAATTTTCTTACATTGGTTATGTATCATAATTAGATAATTTATTTCTTACATTGGTTATGTATTATAATTAG
>NW_013672811.1:32241-35300 GCF_000517525.1 Limulus polyphemus
CTAACCCTAATCCACCTACCTTGGTTTACGCCACACCCTAATCCTAATCCATCTACCTTGATTTACGCCACACCCTAACCCTAATCCACCTACCTTGATTTACGCCACACCCTAACCCTAATCCACCTACCTTGATTTACGCCACACTCCTGCTGCCACATGCAGTATTTGTTTTGTTTTTGTTGTTTTTTTGTATAGTTTTTATGTTTTAAATATTCTTCGTTTGGTGAAAATCTCGCGACACCCCTAGCAACACACAGTTTGGAAACCAGTGGTCTAGGGTCGTCTACGTATTTTATGGAGAAAATGAATTTTTGTTGTTGTTTTTTTTCTCAGTTCTTTACGATTCGGGTTGTAACATAAAAATAAATACATAAAATTACCCATGAGGAAATAAGTGGACTCTATTTGTGGTGATCCGAATAAAACAAAGTCAGCGATATTTGTTTTCTCGTGTTGTTCTATTAAATACGTCCATTTTCAAAAGTAAATTAATCTAGAACCCCTTTCGAAAGCAAACTTTAAAAATAGTTCTCATTAATGCTACTAGATGTCAGGGTAAGCTAAGCAATGGGTTATATGTCTTCTTTTCAACTAAATCGGTGTAATTTATTTTGGGTAAGAGTAGTTTCATTATTTCCGTTTTTATTTCTTCATTTCGAGAAGTATGTTCGGGTTATTTTTAATAATGAAAACCTTATGTAAAAATATAAGTTCATGCAACACTGAAAGGAGAAGGGCCTAGAAGAGCATGCTGGGATTACATCCATACTCACAGTATACCTAAGCCTCTCGCAAGTTAAGAAGCAATGCAAAAAGCCGACTTTAAGTTTCTTTGGCTCAGAGATAGGGAAACGTGATTCTTCCTGAACTCTGGAGCCAGAATGGTCTGGGTTGCTGCTTTTGGATGTAAAAGTGGTGATTTTGTTTGTTTCAGGATGTTCTCCCAAAACTTTATTCCAGTTTTACGGAAAATCACAAAAGTCCAACGGATTTTGTTCGAAACGTTAGTCCGACGGATTCGGTCTGAAACGTTGATCACCATAGTTTTGTTTATGCCACCCCCCCCCCCTTTGATTTAGTGATAAGCCTCGGGACCTACAACGTAAAAATTCTAGATTCGATCCCTTTATTGGGCACAGCACAAATAGCCATAAGTGCAGCCTGCGCCTAACAACAACTGTAAAAAAAAAACAACTAAAAACAGTATTTTTCTCAGTATGCTTTATTTTGCCTCTGTGATTTTTATCTTGTCAATAATCCTTTAAATTTACTGAATCATACGATTTATGTAGCCAAACAAGCAAGCAAAAAAAAAATACAGTTTCATTTACCAAGAAAAGGGGTAAAAAAAAATCACATTGCGTAATTATCATATTGCATCGAAAATACAGAAAAGAGCAGTTTCTGTAATAAAACTGATAAAACTTTTTCCTGTCAAATGTTTCCTTCTTAAACATTCATGACTTTATAATCTATGCGCAGTAATGAATTTTTATTAGTTCTACACTTAATGAGAGAAATGAGGGGGTGGGTAAAATAGATTCGCTGTAGATAAAAAAAAGGGCAAGGTTAGAAATGTGTAAATTAAATGATAATTTTGGACGCCTCAAATTGATTAACACCTTATGGGGCACACCCAGTACCCACGCTCTATTAGGGCGTGCTGATACGGAAGGTGGCCATGTTGGTTCAATATCAGTACGCACGGTTGTTAGGCCCGCCTTCGAGAAATAAAAATTTCATAAGTTAAAAAAGAAAAAAAAAGAAGCAGAAATGTAATGTATTATAATTAGATTTACTATCTCTGAGTAAAGGGCTAATTATCTAGCTTCTAAACATGAGATTACATTATTTGTCAATCAAAGCTAAAATTCGGAATTCGATTCCCGCGAGGGTACAACGCAGGTAGCCCATTATATATCTTTGTGCTTAATAAGAAAATAAAAAGACAAAGGGTTTTACAAATTAAACTTCCCGCAGTGGTAAGATTGGGGGCTTATCTCTCTAAAAATCGGGGCTGGATACACGTGGAGGGGGCCCGGCATGGCCAGGTGGTTAGGGCACTCGACACGTAATCTAAGGGTCGGGGGTTCGAATCGCGGTCCCACTAAACATGCTCGCCCTTTCAGCCGTGGGGGCGTTATAATGTGACGGTCAATCCCACTATTTGTTGATAAAAGAGTAGCCCAAGAGTTGGCGGTGGGTGGTGATGACTAGCTGCCTTCCCTCTAGTCTTACACTTCTAAATTAGGGACGGCTAGCACAGATAGCCCTCGTGTAGCTTTGCGCGAAATTCAAAAACAAACAAACACGTGGAGGGCACAGCGGAGATATTCATTTGTGTGGCTTTGAACTTAACAGCAATAGAATAAAATCTAATGAAACTAAAGATGGCGCTACAGTGTTCTGAGAGTCAGTGTGACCTGTTTAATAAGGGGGGGGGGATATAACTCATTTAAAATATGTACAGATATATTATTAGTGACCTATTACAAGAAAAGTATTAGTATTTTCTGAAGTTTAAAAATGCTTATTTGACCATTAAAATGGACAATTCAAGAGCAACTGGACGAACCATAGTTTAAAAATTACGTTACAGCCTGGTAACAGGGCCTTGTGGTTAGGGTACACGACTCGCAACCTGTGGCTAGCAGGTTCGAATCCCATCACCGAACACTAGCTGGCTTCCCTCTAGTTTATCACTTCTAAATTAGAGATGGCTGGCGCTACTAGACTTTTAATTGCTTTGTGCGAAATTTAGCGAATAAAAAAAAAATCTACACATAACATCTAGAGACTTTGATCAAGAAAACCACTGTTAATGTTCTGATGAATTGTGTTAAGACAGCTGTGAATATTTTCATTATTAACATTCTGTATCTATATATTTACCGAGTATTTATATTCTACCCACTATCCTCGCCACCTATTGGGCTAATAGTGAATTATCAGTGTGGTACGCTACGTGAGAACTGATGGACATGACGTAAGTATTTGATCTGACCTGTGCATGAAGTCGAGCCCCCCAGTGGCACAGCGGTATGTCTGCGGACTTA
>NW_013672811.1:35314-42768 GCF_000517525.1 Limulus polyphemus
TGGGCAGAGCACAGATAGCCCTTGTGTAGCTTTGTGCATATTTAAAAACAAACAAACAAACTGCATGAAGTCGAAATATGTCGTAAGTTCAGGAAGTCCAGTCTAAGAAGAAGAGACCAACAATGATTGGTTGTTTTTATATTATACTATTCATAATACTTATGCTACAAACAAGAGTATGTGGGGGTTCAGTTTCAGTTTTGTTATTTATTCGTTATGGATTCGAACCCAAGACCCACCACTTGAGCTAAAGACACTTTTAAATAGCTCAGAGTACAACACACGTATTGTAGCTCTGGTATGTCTCTTGCGGTGGCTCAGCGATAAATTTGAGGGCTTTATAAGGGTACATTTCAAGGTTCGATCCTTGTGATGGGCACAAACGTATAGATTTATACTTAAACAGCACCAAAAAATATGGGTGCTGGTTTTACTACTCCTATTTCTACTTTTATTGTGCGCCCTCTGCACCTTGTCAATACTTAATTTGCTATCAACAAATCAATAAAGTTTCATGAAAAATTCAAATATCGTTTGGAACCACTTTTAATAATCACTAAATATTATTTTCCACTTCCCGGGTTCGTTTGTCGTTGTTTTTATTCTTTTGGTGTGTTTTTTCCTGGTAATAAATAAAACAAATCATACTTTACTGTTGACGTTGTTCAATATCTGTAAAATAGTACAAAAAACATTTGTACTTGTTTCTTAATCTATTTCACGTGTTATAAAAAAAAAAAAGCACGCGAGTCGCTTTAATCTCGCCTTACTGCTGGGAATTCTGCCAATCACACTACTGATTAGAAAGAAGACGGGCAATCAGTGGCACCAGCCGCCACGAGAGCTTTGTTTGGCTCTTATGAACTGAATAATAGGATTGATTGTAACTTCTTTAATAGCTTGTTCAGCGCAAAACGTCTCGAACCTCGGACCCTTCGATCCGCAGCCCAACACGTTAATAATTAGTTCACATTTCCAAGTAGCTTCATTTTTTTTTTTGTTTGTTTGTTTACATGTTTGCGGTTTAACGTAAAATTACACAATGGGCTCTGTTCGAACCCCGAATCCTAGCGTTAGAAATAACTGCGCATCGATCGAACAGGTTGTTGATGAGGGCCACCAACGACGATTTAACGTTGTTCTATCTTGATTCTGATGAGCAAGGACCGTCACTGACCTTCATTCACAAGCACTAAAAGCTTTTCTGGACACGTAACGAACCCGAGATAATGATAATTGTTCCTTTACGTTTCACAGCATTATCGCGGTAATTTCAACTCTGCACGTAACGCAATGCAGTTTTGTTATGAATTAGATATTAGGCCGTGACTATTAAAACCGGTTATAATTGAATATTGTTGTGTTTTTTTTTAATGTTTTTTTCTTTTTTAGGGTTAATCACTCATTCTTCTCTAAGAAGGTTCGGTTAAATACAAAAGGCTTTTGAAGTTACTCAGTTACTTACTAATCTGTGAAAAATAAAACAAAAACGTTTTAAATTGTGCAAAAAACACATGAAAATGTTGAAACGAAAACAAGCAGAATTATCAAAACATTGAAATCAATCTAAAAATTATACTCATCTGGCACTAGTGTTATTACTATGCACGTAATTGGCTGTCTAACTTACATCGTGCCACTAGAGGGAGTTATAAGATATAAAAGTTTTTCAAGTGTTATTGTTGTGTGTTGTCAAGCGCAAAGCTACAGAAAGGGCTATCTGTGCTCTGCCCACAACTGGTATCGAAACCCGGTTTTTAGCAGTGTGCCAGTAGGGGGCGTTTTAAAGTGAAAATGATTTTATTGGTTTGAAATTTATTGTATGTAAGGACAGATCTTCTAAAAACTGGCAATAACAATAGTACATATTATATCAATAACAATAGTACATATTATATCAATAACAATAGTACACATTATCACTGTGGAGTTTTCTGTAGAAGATGACTCAATGACTCATTTCAATAATTAAATCCACACAAAAATGCTGCAACTCTAGAAACGAAGAAATATCAGGAGTAGAAAAAAAACGTTTTACGGTTCACATTTTAACAAAAGAAAAATAACACAATTCGTTTTTGTTGGATTTTTTTTTTGCGATGTCGCTGTAGGCTGTAAATAAGGTCAACACAAAATGACTGGAGAACCGAAATCGTAAGTTTCATTTTTTACTAGAAGTTTTAAAAATATTCTTTCTTTGTGTCGCATAATAAAACTAACATTCCATCACGAATTTACAAACTCGGACGAGAGTTAATATAATTTTTAAACTCGGACGAGAATTAATATAATTTTTGAACTCCGACGAGATTTAATATAATTTTTGAACTCGGACGAGAGTTAATATAATTCCTAAACTCGGACGAGACTTAATATAATTTTTGAACTCGGACGAGAATTAATATAATTTTTGAACTCCGACGAGAGTTAATATAATTTTTGAACTCGGACGAGAGTTAATATAATTCCTAAACTCGGACGAGAGTTAATATAATTTTTGAACTCGGACGAGAGTTAATATAATTCCTAAACTCGGACGAGAGTTCAAATAATTCCTAAACTCGGACGAGAGTTAATATAATTCCTAAACTCGGACGAGAGTTAATATAATTCCTAAACTCGGACGAGAGTTAATATAACACATTTTCTCAACACCTAGGAAACAATGGCATATATCCCGAACCCTTTGATAGGATGAAAGCTAGGATTTTGTGTGCGTTTGTATTTCGAGCCTAGAACTTATCCAAGAGTACACAAAATGATCCCTCAACGTTCCTCGAGCGAAACGATAATTAATTGAAACGGAAATGAAGAACAACAAATGTGGTAACGTGAGATCTGTTAACGTTCCGTGATAGAACGTGAAGACAGACAATATAAGTCTTACAAACATCTACTTCACGTATATACTCCTCAAATTATGTTTCAATCTCATCTCTATTTGATTTCATTCCTTCTTGATATATATTTTTTTAATTCTGATGTTTACCCCTCGACAAAAATTTAATTTGAATTTAATATATCTATTAAAAGCTGTTTTGATGCACAAAATAAGTAACAAAAAACGTTTTGTAAATGTAAAATGATGTAGGGATGGCAATGCTAAAAGAATACAAACAAGAATATAGGGGTCAATTCGACCGACCTCGTAGCGAGAGTTTGTAATAATCAAGACATGTTTTGACTCAACTTGGCTTTCCTCTTACGTAAAATTTAGATAGACAGATAAATTACTGAATAGATAGATAGATAGACAGCTAAACAGCTAGAAAGACAGACAGATAGATAGGAAAAATAACTAAAAAAAAAACAGAGACCTCATACAGGAAATTCGAGCATCACTAGAAAAGTGCCTATGAAGCCACAAATCTCCCTTTTCCCAAAATTAAAAACATGTTCTATGTACCATCGCCCTGCCTCCTTCACTTCTATTATTATTATTACCCAGGATATCTGTTATCTTAATTTGCACGGCGACAACTGGTGACTGACAGTTGAACCAACCACTCGAGTAGAGTGTTTTCACGTCGATCTGCGGTTCCTACGAGTAAAGCCAACAACAGTCCCGAAGTTTGCGAGTTCCTATAAGAACGGGGTCATAACGTTAAAGACGGGAAGGATTTTATTTGACTTGAAAGTCTCGACTTGCACCGTGTATCTTAGGTAGTCAGAAGAGTTCCACTTCAATAGGCACTGCATGTCACAACTTAATCGATTAAATCTGATATAGGTTTTGTTAAACTAGCTTCTTCTCAAAGACGTCAACCCAATATCAAGTTCTCCTAAGAAAAACACTTGGAACAAGATTAAATTAGAATCATTGTTTTTATGAAATTAGATTATTACTTCAAAATCTTTTCCAGTGGATTTCAATTGATACGATTCGTCCAGAATGTTCTCTTCTGGTAATCGGGTTTGGATTCGTGACTTCTGGTTTAAAAAGGAACCAGAAATTTCTCTGTTTAACCTGCTGTGTTTAAATTGGTGTCAACAGACACAAACTGCAGATTTTATTGTTGTCAACTAAGGCGAATCATTCGGGGGTTCGAATCCTGTCTGTTACTTTTTTTTATTTTGTTATTGGGTAAGTACGTGCTAAAGCCCCTAAAGTAAATGCTAAAGCCACTAAAGTACGGGCTAAAGCCCCTAAAGTACGTGCTAAAGCCCCTAAAGTACGTGCTAAAGCCACTAAAGTACGTGCTAAAGCCCCTAAAGTACAGGCTAAAGCCACTAAAGTACGTGCTAAAGCCCCTAAAGTACGTGCTAAAGCCACTAAAGCTTCAGAAAATATTTATTTCAAACGTGTAATAGATCTAGAAGACAAACACTGTAGAACAGACGGATACACGACCCAACTTATAATATTTATACACTGTAGAATAGGCTGATACACGACCCAACTTATAATATTTATATACTGTAGAACAGACGGATACACGACCCAACTTATAATATTTATACACTATAGAACAGAAGGATACACGACCCAACTTATAATACTTATATACTGTAGAACAGACGGATACACGACCCAACTTATAATATTTATATACTGTAGAACACAGATACACGACCCAACTTATAATATTTATATACTGTAGAACAGACGGATACACGACCCAACTTATAATATTTATACACTGTAGAACAGACGGATACACGACCCAACTTATAATATTTATATACTGTAGAACAGACGGATACACGACCCAACTTATAATATTTATACTACTTGATTCATTACGTCTCTATTATTATTGTGTGAACCTTTTTACTTACACTAAAGGAAACTAAATAACAAAAGTTTAATTATTATTTTTGTAACAATATTTTGATGATTCCTTCACACAAAAATGCGGCTAGGGGGTGGACTGTCACATTTATAACAGCCTTAAGATTGAAAGTACGGAGCGTCGTGCATATCTTGGTTCGAGCCTTCGGACTTTCGGATCCGCAGCCCAAACCACTAGCTATTACACAAAGTAATTTTCCAATTAGTTGATATTAAGATACGTAGTTTTGTTTGTTTGCGTGTGGATATTTAATTGTGAAACTTGATTTTAGTTGAAATAAGTTTACTCTTCAAATCCGAGCCTTTTATATTCACTATCGCAAATATGGAATTTTGTGTTAAATAACTTAGATTTAAAGCCTTTGTTAATAGAACTTTTATTGGTTTAAAAAATTAGAGCTCTCTCTCTCTTTGGGTGTGTAGGGAGTACCCACTTCTCCTATACTCTACGGGGGACCTTCCCCCCTCTCTCCAAATACGTTCCATTAAAGTTTGGTACAGAGGATATCACCGACACCTTTTAGAATAATCGTGTAGATTATGAATCAGAATTTGTTTTTTTATGTTCAGATCCATCTGTATTATTTTAATATATAGTACTAGAGCATTACGTTAAACGTGCCCAAAAATGTAGAGGGGGGTGGTAACCCTACTCTCCAACAACTACAACCTCCCGTATAGATTTTTCTAGATATCCTTTCGTTAATACACATACCAACCTTTTCGCCTCGTCTGCTAGAGATTTAGAAACGTCGTGAAACTGAACCGCTGAATACAAGTATGTTGAACTTTGTACTGCGTGTCTTTTTTAGCTCCTAAACTTGCCTCTAATTATCATTCCCTCACGTGCAGGTTAGCTGACTTCCAGCAACCCCCTAATTTCGGAAATCAGTCAGTCTTTAGAAGTTAATACAAACCTCAGTTTTTTTGTTGGTCTTGTTCTCTAGCTAAAAACGTTTCTTCGCTGCTTTTTTTTAACATTCAGACAGTCAAGATATGCCTAGTCTAATTAAAACTATCAACCTTCTCGTCCAGCTGATACATGAAAAGTTTACTTTCAGCTTAGTCTAGTTAAAACTATCAACCTTCTCGTCCAGCTGATACATGAAAAGTTTACTTTCAGCTTAGTCTAGTTAAAACTATCAACCTTCTCGTCCAGCTGATACATGAAAAGTTTACTTTCAGCTTAGTCTAGTTAAAACTATCAACCTTCTCGTCCAGCTGATACATGAGAAGTTTACACGTAAAAACTGAGTAATGAAATATATTCATTTATAACTTATTATATATTTATTTAATACTCTGTTACTTTTATTATACTGGAAACATTTAGAAATAATTTATATTTTTATCGCGTGTTTTCATCCATTTAAAGAGAAGAAAACGTTTTAGGAAAAATAAGATCTTGCTCTTATTTCTACTGTTCAGTTAAAGCCCGAGCACGGTACACATTCTAAATTAATTGTTTCTTACTGAGCAAGTCAGTAATTGGGCATTAACTTCCTGCTAAACTGGACATAATGAAAAGACAAGTAACAAATGGGGAACAGCAAAGACCCTAAGATTTCGGCTTCCACGCTCTTGTTAAGCCTATAACAGTATACTAAATGGTATAGTCAAGTGATTTGTCTTTGACAATTCGCGGTGCACATCATAAAAAACTTCTGGGCCAAAAAAAAAAAAAAACAGGCGAAACTGAGTCGAATTTTTTGCATTTCTCTTCAAAAGTAGCTGTAACCTTGTTAGACCAACAAGGTTTTTTTATTCTCTCTGCTCTGAAATGAATTATCTGCGTTTTGTAATTTTCTTGGTCGTTAACAGTCACTGTCTACTCTGATGGCCGATTTCCCTCTTCTCATTAACAGTCACTGTCTACTCTGATGGTCGATTTCCCTTTTCTCCTTAACAGTCCCTGTCTACTACTCTGATGGCCGATTTCCCTCTTCTCCTTAACAGTCACTGTCTACTCTGATGGTCGATTTCCCTTTTCTCCTTAACAGTAACTGTCTACTCTGATGGTCGATTTCCCTTTTCTCCTTAACAGTCACTGTCTACTCTGATGGTCGATTTCCCTTTCCTCCTTAACAGTCACTGTCTACTCTGATGGTCGATTTCCCGTTTCTCCTTAACAGTCACTGTCTACTACTCTGATGGTCGATTTCCCTTTTCTCCTTAACAGTCACTGTCTACTCTGATGGTCGATTTCCCGTTTCTCCTTAACAGTCACTGTCTACTACTCTGATGGTCGATTTCCCTTTTCTCCTTAACAGTCACTGTCTACTCTGATGGTCGATTTCCCCTATTCTCCTTAACAGTCACTGTCTACTCCTCTGATGGTCGATTTCCCTTTTCTCCTTAACTGTCACTGTCTACTCTGATGGTCGATTTCCCTTTTCTCCTTAACAGTCACTGTCTACTCTGATGGTCGATTTCCCACATTCTCTTTAACAGTCACTGTCTACTACTCTGATGGTCGATTTCCCTTTTCTCCTTAACTGTCACTGTCTACTCTGATGGTCGATTTCCCTTTTCTCCTTAACAGTCACTGTCTACTCTGATGGTCGATTTCCCGTTTCTCCTTAACAGTCACTGTCTACTACTCTGATGGTCGATTTCCCTTTTCTCCTTAACTGTCACTGTCTACTCTGATGGTCGATTTCCC
>NW_013672812.1:0-4574 GCF_000517525.1 Limulus polyphemus
CTGAAAATATACAAACAATCCAAACAATGCTGAAAATATACAAACAATCCAAACAATGCTGAAAATATACAAACAATACTGAAAACATTAAAAAATTCAACCAATACTGAAAATATAAAAAACAATCTAAACAATGCTGAAACATACAAACAATCCAAACAATACTGAAAATATAAAAACAATCTAAACAATGCTGAAAATATACAAACAATCCAAACAATGCTGAAAATATACAAACAATACTGAAAACATAAAAAAATTCGACCAATACTGAAAATATAAAAAACAATCTAAACAATGCTGAAATATACAAACAATCCAAACAATACTGAAAATATAAAAACAATCTAAACAATGCTGAAAATATACAAACAATACTGAAAACATAAAAAAAGTTCAAACAATGCTAAAATATACAAACAATACTGAAAATATAAAAACAATCCAAACAATGCTGAAACTAGAAAAACAATCCACACTGTACTGAAAATATGAAAAACAATTCAAACCATACAGAAAACATAAAAAAATTCAAACAATGCTAAAATATACAAACAATCCAAACAATAGTAAAAATATTCCAACAAATATTAACATTGAACAACTATGTGGAAAAGATCAGAACATTTTCTGAAACCAGTTCGTGATGAGAAGAGCGATATAAATATTGTAACGCCTATAGTTTGTTTGTTTGTATATTAACATTGAACAACTATGTGGAAAAGATCAGAACATTTTCTGAAACCAGTTCGTGATGAGAAGAGCGATATAAATATTGTAACGCCTATAGTTTGTTTGTTTGTAATTAAGCACAAAGCTACATAATGGGCTATCTGTGGTCAGCCCACCATGGGTATCGAAACCCGTATTCTAGCGATGGAAGTCCGCAGACATACCGCTGTGCCACTGGGGGGCAACGCGTGGAGTAGTGTACTATTGAATTACGATGTTCATACTGAGATGTTTTCATTCTGTTTTTGAGGACGACGAAACATGAATGAGGTTATATAAATCAGAACAAGTATTCGTGAATATTTTTGTCTACGCTATATTTAACAAAAAAAAAATCTCCTGACAAAAAGAAACGTGTACTTACATTAAAGATCAAACGAGTTAATTATACCTTTTGAAAATCTTACAAACTTTTATTGGTTGCATTCGTTTTTGGCTTTGAAGATGAAGGATGGGACCATTACAGCTAAGTGTAGAGATAATTAGAGGCTTATATGTCATTTTATGATCAATCTGTCTTGCAAATAAACGATAATGGCACACACCTCTTCGCAACTGTTTGCATATTCGGTGACATAAGTTATAATGAATAGTTAACATCTCGAAGAGCGAGATATCAAACTAGTTAATGACAGTGTGGATTTCTTAAAGGGTTAATGTTAAGAAAACACATAATTAAAAAAAATAATAATCAATTAAAGACAAGCTTACGAAACCCTATAACCCGAACGCTTTCGAAAGGTTGACCTTTCTACATCACAGACAAACACAAGATTATTTATTACAGAGTTCTTTGATAATCTTTAAGTCTGAAAAAAGTGAAAAGAAACACTCTAAAATAAATTGAATATACGAAGAATTTGATGAACTTTCTTATTACAGTTGTTCTAATTTTTACTATCTGATTAATTAAACAAAGTAATTGAATGTAAAGCCTAACAAATAAATAAGTAGTTATTTCTGAAGTGCACTATATTTCTACACCAGTTTAGATTTTGCTGGTGTAAATATATTATTTTCTTTTCATCTTCTAAAACATCTATACATATATCTTAGATTGTGTTGTTGTTGTTGTTTTTTTGTACCTAATAATGAATTATGTTCCTGATTACTAGTTGGGCTTCTTTTTAAATTTTGTATCGATTCGGCATCAGCTTGCATCAATTCAGAACGTACAAATGGGCTAAGAAAAAAGAAAAAACGAAATGAACCGTAATTTAATGCTCATCCATTTTCAGCGATATTCGAATTGGTCAGTTACCTCCTGCACCACTGGCTCAGCGGTAATTCTACAGGTTTACGACCATAAAAATCGGATTTCGATACCCGTGATGGGCATAGCATAGATAGCCCATTATGTAGTTTTGCGCTTAGCAACAAGAAACCTAATTCCCTCCATTTTAATAACGAGGCAAACTACACTTTATTAACAATATTAGACCGTATTTACATTTATCCTAAAAAAATTGGAGATAATTATTTAAATTAACTGGGTCTATCTAGCATTATTCTACAACTTATTCTGGGCCTGACATAGCCTGTCGGTTAGGGCATTCGACTCCGAATTTGTGGGTCGCAGGTTTGAATCCACGTCACCGAACATCCTCAACCTTTCAGCCGTGGAGGTATTATAATGTGTCAATCAATTCCACTATTCGATTAGAGTAGCCCAAGAGTTGGTGGTAGAGAGTGTTGACTAGCTAGCTGCCTTCCCTCTAGTCTATCACCGCTAAATTAGGGACGACTAGCACAGATAGTCCTCAAGTAGCTTTCCGCGAAATTCAATAAGCAAACAAATAAAGTCTACATTTTCAAACTGATTTGATAACTTATTGCATACCATTGACGGTCTAGTTGTGTTATTTCTAATAGAAGTTTCTGTGTTATGCAATAAGTGGTTATACAAATGAAATACAGCAATCTAAGAGATAGTTTTTTTCTTGCCTGGGTGACATAGAAATGAGTTTTACCCTCCAGAGAGTTGTTTTTTAATCGTACTCAGGTTTTGTCCAATCAACAGCCTGGTACGTATCACTAGGCCACGCCCAGAAGAGACCACGAAGAGAAAAAAAAAAGATTTACTGTAAACTCGCGTATTTCTGTTTTGTATGTTTTTCAGTGGAGTATTTTAAACAGGTATAAAACATATGTGTGGTAATTTGAAAAAAACAAAACAGAAACTTAAAGTATTCTTCAATGTCAGCGAATGATAAACCGGTTAGTTATGTTCGCGACATTTCTCATAACACTGTATTGGCTCTCAATTTTAATATATCAAAGCATATATAAAGCGTTAAAATGTTCTTAACTATTTAAAGTTGGCTTATGCGTTTAATTTCACATTTCTTACAGGAACTTTGCAGTTTTAATTTCAATAAATGACTTCCTTTATCCTCAAGAGTGCGTGATGTATTATATAGTTCTCTGAAAAATACTGGTTATTTCTTTCATGAGCGAAACTGGGTGAGCTGATAATCTGAAAACGTGATGTCATTTATGTGTTTTTACGAAAAAAACTAGTTATTTGTTTCATGAGCGAAACTGGGTGAGCTGATAACCTGAAAACCTGATATTATTTATGCGTTTTTACGGGGAAAAAAGAACCTAGTTCTTTGTTTCATGAGCGAAACTGGGTGAGTGATAACCTGAAAACCTGATATTATTTATGCGTTTTTACGGGAAAAAAAAGAACCTCAAGAAAACATTATTATTTTTTTCATGCGAGTTACTCTGTATTCTTCGACATGTTTATTCTTTTGAACGTGTCTGTAATTAATACAAATCATTCAGAATATTTCTTATAGCAGGCATCAAATATAACCCTCTTTTTTAATATATATGTATATGCTCAAAATTTTACAATTCAATTAAACTGAAATTTGCAGACAGATTTAATGTTTGGCAAGGAACATACTGAACTTAATAATTAATTCAAAAATAGAATAACAGCAAATCTTTCAATAGGAAAGATCTAATTTTAATAATTACAACGATCTGATCCATAGTGACGAGTTATCATCAGGTAAGATTTGCATTCCAAAGTGATTTGACAAGGTAACTTTTACCTAATTATGAATTGATAACAAGGGGCGAAACTTTGAAAGTCAGATCTTACCTCCTGAAAGATTTCCTGTTACTCTATTTCTGAATTAGGTTTAATAAGTTTTTGTTTATACTCTGAACTTTAGATGTGTTTTTGGCTCTGAAAATAAACATAATTTCGTTCTTATTAATAAGATTTGTACGACATATTTTCGGTTTTCATTCTAATTCTTGCAAACTGTTTAAAATTATTATTCCCAAGTAGAAAGAGCTTTTAGTGTGTATACAAGAAACAAGCTTTTCTTGTCCACCACCATGAGCGTGGATATTTCATTTGAATATATATTATTTCAACCTCTTCTTATAGCAGCTCAACTTCCTCCCAGGGGATCCCTGAAGGGGAGCTAAATAATCCCCTGATAAGCGAGATTGATCCACTAAAATCATAACTGGTTGTAGGGGTTGTGTGGAAGGTTATCTTGATGTACGTATGATTGTTTGTTTGTTTGAAGTAAAGCACAAAGCTACACGAAGGGCTATCTGTGCTCTGCCCACCACGGGTATCGAAACCCGGTTTTTAGCGTTGTAAGTCCGCAAGCATACCGCTGTGCCACTGGGTTTTGCTTTCAGAACGCACAAGTCATTATTCCATTTTTTGGTAAGAGTAACATGTTGTATGAAAAATAGGAGACAACCAATTATATAGGTAGATAACAAGAGGAAAAACGGGCTTCGATCTCTACGTTTAATTCCTCCATGCATAAAAAATTATAATTTTATTGTACACTAGTTGGAATACT
>NW_013672812.1:5497-9253 GCF_000517525.1 Limulus polyphemus
CGACAAGGTTTTGTCATCATCAGGTACAAGTAATTTACACAGACACGGATATATATATACAGATTGAACAAAGAAGGTGTGATATGCTGGCATACGATTTCTCCCTTCCTATTTTAAATATAGAATGTTTCAAATTTTTAAGTTATAAAAATGTATGTAAAGTTTTGTATAACATGTGATCAAAAAGTCGTTAGCTTGATTTCATTTTAGCTACCTTTGTTCTCAATCACCTCCTAGAGATAAAAGAGGTCTGTCTGTACGAGATACAGCTGTAGCACTGCACTTTATTACAGAAGTCTACAGAATTCCCTTCATAGGTAGATCAAGTGATATCTCGTGATTACAACCTTACTTGCTTACTAATGGAATAACCAGTCACTGGGTGGCGCTAATCACTCTAGGTAAAGCTGACATTAACAATTTAACTAATTAATATGAATTTTAGTCAGTCTGGAACAGCATTTTAAGTGACTTGGTCAGCTAGGCATATAATCTTTAGGGAGTAATGACAGCCTGATCAAACTACCCGTTCTTCACCCAGAGATGATATACACATCAGATTACTTGTTTCATTGTGTCTTGCATACTTGTGTCAAGTTCATTATTTATTTGCACAAACTCAGTTAGTTTAGGTGAAACTCAATATTATTTCACAATGTATCCTACCAAACTTTCCAGTTTATAGTGGACCAACTTAATTTTTTCTATAGGGAAACTCTTTTACGTGAACCACCACAGAATAGGTAGGAAGGAGAAAATGTCGGTACCATGATCACAAGCTGATATTGTGGAGTTTTCTGATAACATTTGTTGCCCTCACTCTAACTTTTGTGTCTTTGTGTTTAGGAAGACTACTTGCCCAAGGAATGACATTTTATGCAGAGTAGGTATTTATTCAGGTCTAGGAGAAGTCCTCTCCAGAAAGTAGGACCAGCAAGAGTAACCCAAATTCAAGTCGGGTTACAACCATCTAAAACTATTTCTCCAGTGGGTGAGACAATGGGCACCATCTGGTGAAGACCATAAACCCGGGGCAGTCAAAAAAATCTTTCAGCCAGGAGATATCCTGATAAATAAACCACAAGTTGTGAAGAAACGTGGGGTTGACACAGGTGACAAATGAGATACAATGAGTAACTTACTCTGTAATCACAATCAAGGGATCAACAAATCATTTGAGTGTCAGGATCCATGAGTACACCTATCACAGTGTAACTGCAATTTTTACGGTAGGTAAAGCTGCTGAGGGACTTCAAGGCAAAATGATGAGCCATCACCTGAGTGTAAGAGATATTCTCACAGTTACAGAAACAGTTTCTGTCATAAAAAGTAGACAGTAGTAACCTCAAACAAGTTGTATGGGAAGAAGTATTCAATGACGATTGTTGTTACTATGCCTCATACAAACCATTATCCTACCAAAACCCGCCACTGCTTCAAGCTTGAGCCATGTCAAAAGCTTAACATCCACCTACACATCCTTGCAATACAATGCAACCACGTTCATTTCTAGTGAATAGGCAGTGCTTTCTTGGTTCTCCCATGGTTTTCCTTCTACAGTCTATACTCATGACTCCTATGCACAGACATTGTTCTGGAAGAGAAGAACAAAGCATATGCTTTGAGTTTGATATTTTTGGTTACTTTCAAATGAACTGCCCATACTTTTCTGATCAGCAAGGTGGCAAAGCTACCATTTTCAACCAATAACTCAGCAGATGCAGAAGATTTAGCATTGTCCATCTTATCCCAAGCAACAGTAAGGAGAACAAGGTTATTAATTTCATCAACAGCTCAGTGGGTGCAACAAGTGGTATATGTTGCCACTACAATTCAGGAAAATTAATGGAGCAAAAGAGAGACTTGGCCACTGACTTATGAAGTATAGAAGACAGCTTGCACCAAAAGGTTTCCTGGTCAACTCAGCTATCTCAGGGCTGAGTAGAGCTTGGCACATATCTGTATGGATATAAGGGCAATATACTGAGTACCTGGTTGGTGCAGGAGTGGGCAAGCAACTGATAGATTTTGTGTTATATGAAAAAAACCATGTAGAGCCACCATTATAGCCTCTGGCAAATGCCAATATACTAGATGTGAGTAGCGAGACAGTCTCCAACTATGTCTAAAAAAGACACTGACAGAATGAATGTGTTGTTTCTTACCTCAGTTCTGACATTGGTACTCTCAGGAAGAATGTGCTGGAGAAATGATTGGTCAGTTAGAAACAGAGCATAAGTAATGGAGGGAATCACGACATCCTGTATACACACAAGAGGTGTTCCATGATTTCTATGAACAAGGTCTAGTGCATCAGTATTGTGCAATACAGCTATAGAGTCCTTGCACAAAATAAGCTATTTCCCGTCGAAAGAGATAGCAACATTAGCTCGGGTAGTAACAGGATCTCAATCACTTGGTGGTTGAATATACTGATATATAGGTGTGATCAGGTGGACGATTGGGTAAAACCACAGTAATTCATCATCTCATAGATACACGTAATGAAGAACAGTGCCAATGCTGAGACACAAGGGATGTTAAAGAATAATATCATACAATAGTAAATAGTTTAAAGTATTTATATGGCTGCCCATGATAATCCAGATTAAGAAATTATAAAGCTCAATGTCAAATACAAGCTCTGACAGTTAGTCTAGCCAAAAATGACAGCCTCTTGATCAATAAGACGGGAATTAATTAGTTATCTAACAGCTAGTACAGTCATCTGGGTGAAAAATCAATTAATGGAATGTGGCCTTGCTTTCCTAACTACCAAGTGCTTTTCTGTGCTGAAAAATATCTTCCAAACCTTTGAGAGGATAATTTACTTGATCTATTTAAAGGAGAGTATTTTACCAGGTCTTCATTATATTTTCCCCATACACTTAGAGGAAGTGTAAAGTTTTGCTTGCAGTGAAAGAGTTGTGTTTTCTTTGAGTGTATATTAACATATATAGTAGTAACAGCACGAATAGAAATCCTGGCTGACAAGCATTTTAGCTAACAAGATTTGATGTGTTTGAATTGTGCTGGTGAGTATTTTTTGTGATATCTGAAAAGAAAAATGGATTGGGTTCCACAGCTACTAGATGGCAGCACATTATTGTACCATGACTATTGAGATGTAGCAGGTTTGAAGTAACCCAAAAAAGAAACTGGACCCAGTCTCTGGTGTATGTGACAATGAATAATTGCAATATAGATATATGAGCATGCAAGGATAAATAAATGTATGTGTATTGTCTTAAGTAAATATATGGATATTACATAAAGTCATTCCTGAGTGTTGTATGACGTGAATGGGTCAATTTCACAAATAACGCAATGGAAAAGCACCATGTGAATAGGAGATAAAAGGGATTTGTCTTTATGTTAAAAATTTGTGATATGAAGTTAATTGGGACTACTGACCTGGAAAGTATTATTTGAAGATAAAATGTGTCTGTTATTTTCATTAATACTGATGGGATAATGTTTGAATCTTCACATTGAAACATCTATCAAGTAATGAATATTCATAGAAGGATAAAATTAACAAAGAAACTCATAGTATGATTGAGAGAAAACACAGTTTTACCTAACGTTTTGTGATAAGAGTAGTGAAAGATATTTTGATTGGATTGAAGTAAAATGTTCATGAGTGAATGAAAGTATCAGTAATAAATGAAATTCACAGACTGTACACAGCGTGGTCACAAGTAAATAGACACCTAATTTTTCGTCGTTTAACTGATTTTTGCTAACCAATTTGTG
>NW_013672812.1:10193-18117 GCF_000517525.1 Limulus polyphemus
CACAAATTGGTTAGCAAAAATCAGTTAAACGACGAAAAATTAGGTGTCTATTTACTTGTGACCACTCAGTGTAGCTTAGATGTCATAACAAATAATATACCTATTGTTTTATTTAGTTGTGATGGAATAATTTCAATCACTGGTGGAAATATTTTATAATCACATAGCTTTATGAATATTTTAATAACATTGTTTCTGTACAAAGTGCAGTTTTAACGCATGAATATGCAGGCTGTTAATGTGCTATCAGAGGCAGAAAATATGCTGTACCAAGCCAATATTAAGCTCGTACCTGGAAGAAAGTCCCTAGAGATAGACAATATATGCACTAGTAGATTCTACTGGTCAGAAGTAGAGGTTGGCTAAACTTAGTCAGCACGTGTATGTAGAAACCAATGTTTACAGTTTTTATCAACCCCTTTCCTACTGAATCTAAGGTCTATCTAAGTAAAATAAAAGTAAAAGGAATGTAGTTGGGTTAGAGGGTATGCCATATTGACTGTTCTCTGGTAGGGATGACAGAAAGTGGCATTACTATAAGTGTGGATCGAATGAAGATCCAATGACGACTGAGGGACAGAAAAGGTCACAGGTGTTAGGGATACATTTTCTAGATGTGATCTAAAGCATCAGCACACATGAAGCCCACAGAAATTTGCTTGACCAATGTATATTTTTAGAAGCCTTCCTCTAAAAGTGATTAAATTTACAACTTGCACATCTGACTGAACCAATCACCAATCAGAATTCCTTTAACATTAAGCTTTCAATCCAGACTTTAAAATATAATTCGTAGCCAATCTGGCCATCTCGTTTTTCCAACTAACTAGTGGTTTTTCTCATTTCTCATTGTCGACTTCCCGAAACATCCAACCCACTGCATCATTGAACATCATTTTGACAAGAACTAGTATCTCCGGGACTTTATCTTTAGTAAGGAGTTGAACTGCATGGACTCCTGATGTTAACTTAACTGTAGCTGAGAATATTCACAAATGTGATTTGCTTGCCAACACACTTTACATGGAAGAACTCACAATATCTATCTTCAAATTTTTCTTGAAGTCTTCTAAAAATGGGCAGGAAATGTCTTGTGGAGTTCAATCCTCCATTGGAGGTGCTAATGATAGAGAAAGTGGCACCAATGACCACCTCACTGACTCCAAAGTCGAAACCACAGAACTGACACTACCATGAGGGTTCATACCAGCCATCCAGTATTTAAAACATCATTACCATAATAGATGGAAATTGCCATGAATTAAAGAGTTTCCACATTGAACTTTGGACTGACCATTATCGAAAATGGAGTGACAAAGTCAGGGGCTTCAAATAGGATAGTGGGCAAGCTACCGCCATCTACGTAGCTTTTAAACAGCTACTTAGATAGCTGAAAGTAGAACTGCCAATGGATCTACCAAAGATAAATACAAATCATCCTATGATAAAGTAGATCACCCCTACAAACAGTACTGTCAGAAAATGGCTGCCAAGTGGCCAAAGGCCTAAGCTCTCTACAACAGAGAAGAAGACTAGCTGTAATAGAGGGCAATAGTGAGGGAAATAAAACTTTGTGCTTGCCCTGAGTGAGTAGTGTACATACTGTATATTTTGTTTATTTCCTATTAATTTAAGGGTGTAATTAGAATATTTATTATATATTTCTGTGCCTTTCTTTTACTTTCATTTTTTCATATACTATTTCATTTAACATGTCACAGGACTTGTTTTATTCTAATCTGATTTTTGGCAAGAATTTGTAGTATAGTGTGTTTTAGCATGGCAAAGTTTAATTTATCTAATTTTTTGGTTTCCTCATTTCCAGTTGTTTCAGGAAGCATTGTTTGTTAGTTGTGCTCTAAATCATATTATTATAATTTGGCTGAGGGACTTTGTATTAGTGTAGTATGTCTTCTTCTGGGTTAGTCATTCCCTCCCGAAGGGATTGTTTATTCTTGTATT
The DNA here is from genome assembly GCF_000517525.1 of Limulus polyphemus. NCBI lineage: Eukaryota > Metazoa > Arthropoda > Merostomata > Xiphosura > Limulidae > Limulus > Limulus polyphemus. The sequence goes on from NW_013672812.1 coordinate 12,156, forward strand.
TTGTCTTACATATATTCTCTAAAAGAGTATTTTAATGTGTATTTAAAGGATTTATGTTGCTGGATTAAATTTGAATCTCAGTAGGTTTTAAGCTTTATTTTCTTTTAGGTTTTGGATTATGGGTTTATTTTTTATTTATTTAGTGTCAGTATCATATATGTATATTAGTAAATTTGCATATTACTGCAAAAAAGATTATTTAATGTATAGGTCATAAAGTGTTTATTTCATTGTGTTTTTTTCATTTTTAGTTATGGAAGGTAGTATATACTTTTACTTTACGTTGTAGAGTTTAATCAATATGTACAGTTTTGACCAAAATGTTTGCTTATTCTATAACAAATAATATCATTATTATTAAGATGGAATATAAATACACTTAGTGACGTCAAACTGAAAAATGCATGTTATATTAAGCATCTGCATATGTAATTTGTATAATGATTTATTAGAACAGCAAAAAAATCTTATCTGGCACCTGTAGAAAATTGTGTAACTCAGCATTTCATCCTTCACAACAAAACCTTACCAAAACATATATAAGGACAAAATATAAACATCAAATTATTATAAATAGTGTCCGTAACCTTATATCAGTTCGTATTAAACATTCAATCCTCCTCGTACTTTAATAACCTAAACAAGGTGACATAGCATGCTGTCAATGAGGTTATTGATGTAATTCACAGTGATTTCATCCCAACTTGTCACTATAAGGCGCTGCAACTGAGCTACAATAGCTAGTATATGGGCATGGTTAGCAATTTTCTGGCTCCGTTCTACCCAGCAGCTCTCAATATGATTACAATCTGGAGATTTTGCTGGACACAGCAATCTTGTAAATCCACCTGGTCGGGATAATCATTTACAATACTTGCACTGTGGGCAGTGGCATTATTGCCAAACCTGCTCTAGTATATGGCAAAAACATCGTCATTTTGTGATGCCTGTAGGAGGCGCCATTGACGTTTTCCTAGAGGATATAAGGAGCTGTTTCTTCACCATGATGAATAGCTGCCCAAATATGTACTGCATATCCTCTTGTGTGTTTCCTGAGGGAAAGACAGTTTACCCTCATCTGTTCTCCAGGCAAACGACGAACACGAATCCTACCTTCAGCTTTAACAAGCCGGAAACAGGACTCATCTGAAAAGATGATATGTCACCAGTGTCCCAATTGTAATTTGGCATGCTCTCTTGCCCAAGTAACACAGTAACAGTGGTGAATTCTGGTTAGTATCGGTTTATAGATAGCCCTTCTTGCAAAATAAACTGTTACTACTCGGCCATTTACTCAATAACTACTCCATGCATGCAGAAAATAACATCAATATAGAACAATATGCAAACATTTTGGCCAAGACTGTTCTTTCATTAAAAGTTAATCCTGCTTTCCTTTGTTTGATGCATTTTCAGTTTTGGTTTATAACTTAACTACTAAAATTATATTCATATTAAATGATTTTTAATAGTATCTTTGTTAAAGTTTTTATATTGTTATTAGTTTATGCATTGTAACTATCATTAATGGGTATTTTTGTGATTCTACTTTATAGTAATTCTTTGCTAAAACGTTGTTAGTTTTGTGAAATGATTATGAAGTTGTATAAGTTGAAAGACTCACTTTACACACACACATACACATGGTATCTGAATCCCTTTATGGTTGTTCTGAAACTGTATGTTTTATTTTCTGCTTTAAGAAGTTCATTCTTGTGTTTATAACCATTATTTCATTGTTAAAAGGCTTTTCTTTTCTGTATTTCAATTGCCTCAATGTTAACGCTTTCCTTTATGTAAGTATTCTATAATTAAGTCTTCATTTAGAGAGAATTTTGTTTTAGAATTTGTTATAATGTGATAACTGTATATTTGATAAAACAAAGCCTATCTTTGTGTATTGTATCCATTGTCAAAGGGTTGTGTTGTGAGTAGTGTTTACAGGGATGAGATAATGTTATAGTACTCCTTAACAAATGTGCATTCATATAGGTAATTGGTTTTAAAGTTTATAAAAATGTCAGCTTGAGGACAAGCGTGAATCGGAAAGGTAAGGACATGTGTAGTATAAAGGCATACCATGCATTTTCCAAGTTATTATTCAAATGCATAATTTTTCAAAATTTTCATTTATACAGATGTGTGTGTGCATTTTTCGCATATAACGCGTGGGTTATTCTCTGATATTGATAGAAACTAAAATTACAAAGTAACAAACCAAACAAATAACATATGGTCAAGAAAAGTTGTCGGGTTGATTTTTGGTCTAGTTACCTTTGTTCTCATTCGTTCCACTAAGATAAAAGCTGGTTTGCCCATGTTGGTGAGTGGTGGAGCTCAGCTGCATTGTTTCTATGCAATCAACAGCAGTTCCTACCAATGTTATGTCAACTGATCTCTTGAGGTTACAATCTCCCTTATTTTCTAATGGGAGTGACAAATCACGTCGACTCTAGTTGCTAGGAGTAATGTTGAAGTAACGAATTTAACTGGGTAACGTGAGTTTTAATCATTTCGAATAGGTTGGTCAACATGGAATAAATATTGAGGAATTAACTCCAGTATTATCATTCTACCTCTCTAGTAAAGGCAACAAGCCATTGTCCAGAGGTGATATGTATACAAACTGTTATTTTGTGTTGGTTGAGAAATATCGTACCTAGTTCATTTATTTCTTACCAAAAACTTCGTTAATTTTATCGAGTCTCAGTGTTGCATCGTAATTTATCTTGCCGAATATCCCGTTATATGGTGGAACTACCTGATTTACTATTTAGTTTACTAGCGGATAAAATCTAGTGGATATCTCTTATTTTTATATACAAATAAATGAAATAATAGTGTTCACCATGGCCTTTTCAAACAGGAAATGACATCACAAGATCTACTTAAAACTAAATTACATCATCATCTTTTATTCGAAATTCACATTCACTATATATATATTTGTAACAGTAAAATTTATTCAAGTAGTTTTCCTAAGGCTTTTTTTCTAGGACCCTTACTCAAGTTTTCAGGATTCTCGAATCCTGCAACACAAAACTACGCTTCAATTTTATTGTCATTTTTATTGATAAAGAGAGTCCGTCAGCGGAAATTGCAAGTCTCGGGAGAGAATAGATTCACAATGACTAACACGAAAAATAAGCAAACCTATTTCCAATATACCAAAGAATACATTACTCTAAACATTTGTAAACCTGTAGGTGAAGTAGTTATAGTAAAAATACGTTACCACAACATCTGTAGGTTAAGTAGTTATAGTAAAAATACATTACTCACAACATCTGTAGATGAGGTAGTTATAGTAAAAATACATTACTCTCAACATCTGTAGGTTAAGTAGTTATAGTAAAAATATGTTACCACAACATCTGTAAGTTAAGTAGGTATAGTAAAAATACATTACTCTCAACATCTGTAGGTTAAGTAGTTATAGTAAAAATACGTTACCACAACATCTGTAGGTTAAGTAGTTATAGTAAAAATACGTTACTCACAACATCTGTAGATGAGGTAGTTATAGTAAAAATACATTACTCTCAACATCTGTAGGTTAAGTAGTTATAGTAAAAATACGTTACCACAACATCTGTAGGTTAAGTAGTTATAGTAAAAATACGTTACTCACAACATCTGTAGATGAGGTAGTTATAGTAAAAATACATTACTCACAACATCTGTAGGTTAAGTAGTTATAGTAAAAATACATTACTCACAACATCTGTAGATGAGGTAGTTATAGTAAAAATACATTACTCTCAACATCTGTAGGTTAAGTAGTTATAGTAAAAATACATTACTCAGAACATCTATAGAAAATATATTACTTTTAACATTTTTAGATAAAGTAATTATACCCAAGATCGTTACACTCACTCTTACACTGTTTCTTCCAAGTATTGGTACATTTCTTATGATGAAATGTTTATCAATCTTTGTGGTTATTTTTATGATTTCTTATATCATTACTTATAAAGAGTTAGTTATAGAATAAAATATAGTCTTACCAATAGGCTACTCGTGTTTACCACTGACTCCTCTACTGACTACACAAATCATGAGATATATGTAGTTCACCAACAGTGCCTAACTGTCAGTCGACTAGAGGCAATGTTTTGAAAATACATCCATGTGGCCGAAATCGAAACTAATTATCAACTTGCGTGATGTTTTATGCCCAAAGAAACCTATCTATGTACATAAACTGGGCTAACGAGTGTAATACATAACTCGAAAAAAAAAAAACTCATCGTTTACGTGAACACAAAAAGACTTCAAAACGAAGTGTATTATCTAATACTGGACATGTTGTTTTGTTGTATTTTAAGTTAAGCACAAAGCTACACAATGGGCTATCTGTGCTCTGCCCACCACGGGTATCGAAACCCGAATTCTGGCACTGTAAGCCCGCAGACATACCGCTGTGCCACTGGGGTGGGGGCAATACTGAACATAAAAGTGATGGAAGGACAACTTTTTCCCTGGCCATTTTTTGACTGTTCTTCAGGTAGAAAAAAAAATTGTCACTCACTATCAAAAGTAAAACTGGAATTCGTATAAATAGCTGTTACCATGGTACTGTGAATTAATAAAGATCTTAAAGTCCACGTTATCCTCTGGTATTGATAGAAACTAAAATATGATTTCAATTTCGCATCGTTCACGTGAAGGAAGTTGACCAATCAAACTGAGCTCGGTTTTTGTGAAGAGGGACCCTGGAGCTCGTTATTATTTGTTCGGATTTGTTCGTTAAAACTGCGGACAATGAACAAAATGTAACATACTGTTACTAAAGCAACTACAACGTAACAAGGGTTATTACCTAGGATTCAGTAAAAGTGCAAACAAAATAACAATTTCTGAGAGGGAGGAAGACATCAGCGCTGAACCTGACCCTTCCTGGTCCAAAACATGAACCGAATTCCGATGAAGATGAACCAATTACTTGTTCATGCATGCAGGAGCTGCATGATATAATAATGTATTTTCCGAGCTACCAGGTCGAATTCTACTGGAGAACTAACGCGGGCTTCATCTACGACACTTACGAACCAAATCAACAGCCAAGGAGGGAGGAAGAGGTCCAAGGGTGTATGTATCTGTACCTCCTAGATCTCCTGACCAAAACAGCGATCAATGAAACGACGCTTGTTACTTGTGCGGGAGGAAGAGGTCAAAGATGTTCCTGACCCTCTCGGGTCCAAGAAAATCGGACATAAAAATCCGATACAGAGGATGATAATGTTACTTGTGTGATTTATTAAATAAAGTTTTATATCTTCATAATATACCAATGGCCCAATTTGATGTATTTTACGATAAGTTTGCTAAGCTCTCTTGAAAAAATTCATATCAAATAACCTACACAAGAAAGTCTCATAGTTTTTATTCATAAACAATTGGGTTCAACGTAAATAACCCTCTCGTACCAGAAACCACTGTTATTAAGCACCACGGCTGATAACTTTCTGTTTAGTTTCGGTTTCTCACATTCATAACACAGATAACGTGCCCGGATATGTCAGAATTCAACCGGTTTCGTTCACGTTACACGTCGAAGTTCCTGGCATGTCGTCGTCATGTCTCATGGTTCTGAAAAATACGGCGCTCTTTTTTATTTCGGATGAGGTTTACTTACAGGAACGCTGACAACTTTATGTACGTATAAATCAGCAATAATACAGGTAATGGTAAAAAATGAAGCAAAACTACGCTGAAAATATTGGGGAAAAAACATAAAAAATATAAGTAGCTTGCAGTGATGTCTCAATGAGCTACGGTTTCCCAAAAGGACCAGTTTATCTTCCTTTAACACGATTAAACACCTACAAGTTTATCTTGATTTGTTAAACTCTCCTTTAAACGTGGTTAAACACCTACCAGTTTATCTTGATTTGTTAAACTCTCTTTTAAACGTGGTTAAACACCTACCAGTTTATCTTGATTTGTTAAACTCTCC
>NW_013672812.1:19117-20612 GCF_000517525.1 Limulus polyphemus
TTTAAACGTGGTTAAACACCTACCAGTTTATCTTGATTTGTTAAACTATCCTTTAAACGTGGTTAAACACCTACTGAGCGAGATAATTGCATTAATCTTCTAATTGCATTGAAGAATTAATGTGAGGGAAAATTTAACTTCCAGTGATTGGTAACAAAAATAAATGTTCTAAGAAAAGGAGGAAATAGGCGTTGGTTCCTTACACTCAATAATTAAGTTCATAAACCTGTTTAGTTCAACTCATCTCAGTGTATTGGACGACATATAAAACTATCATAGCCAAATACATTACAAAGACACAAATAAACTTATTGTAACGATATCAGCAGTATAGGACAAGTAAATGAAAATAAACACACGTATGTAAGCATTATATACAGGTGTAATTTTTAAAAATCTGCTAAACTAAATTCATGATTAAATGGAATATTTTAGTCACATCAAATTAACGTATCACTTATTTCTTAAACTAATATATTGTTTACAACAATACACCGCCAGTAAACCAAATGTGCTTTCTAGATTATGTAAACAAACCAAAACAATAAAAGAGATTGAAATGCTTGCAAAAAAAAATTCAGTTAAAATGTATTTCTGAAATTGATACTTATCGTATTTTTTGAATGCAGCACTTTATGCAATATGTTACCTTATGATCAGTGAATAAATTCAGCAGTTAAGTTAATTCAAACAGACTTGGATGTGGCCACTTCAGTAAAAGTTGTCAGTAAATGCATTTCATCCACTAGAAAGGATAGGTTTATAGCTTTGGAAATTTTGAATTTTGAACAATAAAATGTACAGACAATAAAAGAATATTCCCATTGCTCCCATGGCTGGTTCTTCATATACCTTTCTTTACGATTCTACTTTCAAATTTAAACGTAAACATCTCGAACAATATGTAGATGACTTCTTTCATCACTATAAACAATCGTATCGTTCCTTAAAATATCAAAAAAATTTACTCTAACGTACTTGAAGTAAAAGAAGGTTTAGTCTTCATTTGATTGCGCTCAATATTTATATCTTAACATTAAATTTATTTATAGTATTTATGAAGGTATATGACAAAGGCAGAAACCATAATTTGTAAATTCTAGGCCTAATAATATTTAGAATCAAACACAAAATTATACACAGAATGTTGCAGATTTAATATTTTACTTACAAACTCTTCTGGAATGAAATGTTATCAAAGTGTTTCGAGCTAAACCAAATCAAATTGTCTGTACATTTTATTAATACTTTGGTTTCTAGAAATAAATTTTGAAATTATTTCTCAATTCATTTAAATACTGCACTCAATTCTAAAATGATCGCATTATATCTGGGATTCTGAACTCATCATCTATAAATTTTTAAACCTTTCGAGAAATATTATGTTGATTCTTATTCATCACTGTGCCCAAATGTTTGGCACGTTTTGTTATTATTTAACATCTTCCATTTTATTTAGCTTGTCGGCACAGTAGGTTTGTTTGTTTGTTTGTTT
>NW_013672812.1:21599-29787 GCF_000517525.1 Limulus polyphemus
AACGGGAGAGAAGTGTAAGAACGGAAAAGGAGTGTAAGAACGGGAGCGTAGTGTAAGAGCGAGAGAGTAGTGTAAGAACGGTAGAGTAGTGTAAGAACGGGAGAGTAGTGTAAGAACGGGAGAGTAGTGTAAGAACGGGAGAGTAGTGTAAGAACGTCTCTATGTTTCCTTAATCTTGTATTTTATTTCATGATTTATTTATTTTTAATATCTGTTTTGAAAAACAAATAAAAAATTAAAACTTGGAATGTTATAAACTTAAGGGTGAAGACTGTAGTCAAGAAAGTATGAAAATTGTAGAAAGAACGTCGAAAAACCGTTCTTGGGATCAGAAAATTCGATGTAGCTCCACTGGTAGTTCGTAGAAAGAACGTCGAATAACCGTTCTTCGGATCAAAAAATTCAATGTAGTTTCACTGGTAGTTTGTAGAAAGAACGTCGAAAAACCGTTCTTGGGATCAGAAAATTCAATGTAGCTCCACAAAAATGCTGGTAGAAAGAACGTCGAAAAACCGTTCTTGGGATCAGAAAATTCAATGTAGTTCCACTGGTAGTTTGTAGAAAGAACGTCGAAAAACCGTTCTTGTGATCAGAAAATTCAATGTAGTTCCATTGGTAGTTCGTAGAAAGAACGTCGAAAAACCGTTCTTGGGATCAAAAAATTCAATGTAGTTCCACTGGTAATTCGTAGAAAGAACGTCGAAAAACCGTTCTTGGGATCAGAAAATTCAATGTAGTTCCACTGGTAGTTTGTAGAAAGAACGTCGAAAAACCGTTCTTGGGATCAGAAAATTCAATGTAGCTCCACAAAAATGCTGGTAGAAAGAACGTCGAAAAACCGTTCTTGTGATCAGAAAATTAAATGTAGTTCCACTGGTAGTTTGTAGAAAGAACGTCGAAAAACCGTTCTTAGGATCAAAAAATTCAATGTAGTTCCACTGGTAGTTCGTAGAAAAAACGTCGAAAAACCGTTCTTGGGGCCAGAAAATTCAATGTTGTTCCACTGGTAGTTCGTAGAAAGAACGTCGAAAAACCGTTCTTGGGATCAGAAAATTCAATGTAGGTCCACTGGTAGTTCGTAGAAAGAACGTCGAAAAACCGTTCTTGGGATCAGAAAATTCAATGTAGTTCCACTGGTAGTTCGTAGAAAGAACGTCGAAAAACCGTTCTTGGAACCAAAAAATTCAATGCAGTTCCACTGGTATTTCTTTAACATTATTATCGTGATTGTTACGTAAGTGCTAAGATTTTATTGAGACAACTTATGAAATTACAATAGGAATTTATATACTGACACGAATTTCTTTTTTTCAACATTTAAAACTAAACATGTGCGTGATTGTTTCGTAAGTGCTAACCTTTTGCTAGACAACTTAGTAAATTACAATATAAATTTAAATACCGACAAAAATTTCTGTTTTCTAGGCACTTAAAACTGTACATATGTTCGCAAATATAATCATGAATTTTGAAGTTCAATTTCATATTAACGCATGTATTGTGCCTAATCTACATTTTTCGTGTTGTTTTTTTTGGAAAAATAAAGCGATACTAACGTGTTTCCAGAATAATATTAAAGTTTAATATAAGGAAAGAAACAATTTGAAAAAGAAAAGCCAGTTTGGTTTGGTTTGAATTTCACGCAAAACTACACGAGAGCTATCTGCGCTAGCCGTCCCTAATTTAGCAGTGAAAGACTAGAGGGTAGGCAGCTAGTCATCACCACCCACCGCCAACTCAAGGGCTACTCTTTGACCAATAAATAGTGGGATTGACCGTCACATTACAATTCCCACACAGCTGAAATGGCAAGTATGTTTGATGAGACGGGGATTCGAACCCGCGGCCCTCAGATTGCGAGTCGAGCGCCCCATAACCACTTGGCCATGACGGACCAAGAAAAGGCCATTTATGATGAGTTGTCTGTAACCTCCAAACATTTTCTACTAAGCACAAGAAGCTATAGATTTTGAGACTATTAAAACACCTGTTGTCAAACGGTTTCCAATAATCTTAGGTTTAAATAACATTGTTGATATTTTCCTTATCCTTTGGTTAATAAAAACTCATGCGATTTTAAATTAAAATCCTCCTCTAAGAACCTGTTCCAAAATGTTTGTTTGTTTGAAGTTAAGCACAAAGCTACACAATGGGCTATCTGTGCTATGCCCACCACGGGTATCGAAACCCGGTTTCTAGCGTTGTAAGCCCGCAGACATACCGCTGTGCCGCTGGGGGGGGGTGTCAATAGTTTGTTTGTAATTAAACACAAAGCTATACAATGGGCTATCTGTGCTCTGCCCTCCACGGGTATCGAAACCCGATTTCTAGCGTTCTAAGTCCGCAGACATACCGCTGTGCCACTGGGGGGGGGGGGGCGTTCCAAAGTGAGAGGCAACTTCAATTGCTTCACAAAATTTTATGAAACATCAAGTATTTGGCGGTAATGTTGCATAAAATACTTACTGCAAAACATACTTATTATACAGTTCTGATAATAGCTATCGCTAACTTAAGCTGGAGAAAATGAATGCTTTAGCTTAATAATTGACATAAGTTAATGTGGGGCTATGGCAAACGTTATTGTGGCTTAAGAATCCAAGATATAAGAGAAACACGGCTACTTAGTTTTGTTTTCTGCTGAAAAAAAAAGCCCAAGTTTTTTTGTCGTTTTCTCTCAACGCTTCGATTATCCACCTTTATAGAATATAGAGAACGAAGTCAAACAATTCATATACGAATAATATTGGTGTATAAATAATTTAGGTTCTGAAAAGAAAAAGACAAATAAGAATATTATTAAAAGACGATCCAACCAACCGACTGGAGACATACATAGTATGGTGTTGTGATGTTTCTTATACGACACAGAATCTCGTTAGCACAGAAATATCGTGGCACATATAAAAATAAGAAGTGTGTTTTATTGTTGTACCATACCTATCGCAGTAGTATATTGACCTTTTACAAAAGTGTATAACAGAAACGAGAAAAATAAATCCCCACCCCTCTGGAGAATTACAAGTTTTTTACCTCTGAAAAACACTAAGTTTTTTTTTTGTATTTGCTCTGGAGAAATACAAGAGTTTTTTTTTTCTACTCGAGAAATACTAAGGTTTTTTTCCTCTCTGATGAAATACAAAGTTCTTTACCCTCTGGAGAAATACAAAGGTTTTTTTTACCCTCTGGAAGAATACAAAGGATTTTTACCTCTGGAGAAATACAAAGGTTTTTACCTCTGGAGAAATACAGTTTTTTACCCCTGGAGAAATACAAAGATTTTGTTACCCTCTGGAGAAATACAAAGGTTTTTTTTACCCTCTGATAGAATACTAAGGATTTTTACCTCTGGAGGAATACAAAGGTTTTTTTCTCATCTGTTCCTCCTGTTAATGCATTTCAGTTCTTCCTACTAAACTACAAGTTATAACCTAAACGTTACGAAAGGTTTACACGTATAATATGAAACAATAAAGGAGGATTATATTGAGGAACAAAATCAAAGCTTATAACACAAACAAAATCTTATCAAGGAAAGTACATTAACCTTAAAATAAATTTAAACGCCAGAATTATTAACTTACAACATACCTTGTGCCTTGTTCCTTCTGGCTTGTTAGGACTATTTATATAAATTCTGCTACCTTATCCACTACAGTGCTTTTTCCTTAGAAATAAAAAAGCTAGAGAACAGTTAACTGGAAGAAAGCCTGAGAACAGTTAACTGGAAGATGGCCTGAGAACAGTTAACTGGAAGACATTTTCCATCTCATTCTCATAAAAAATATAAATTTTATAATTGGTATCTTAAAGTATCTCAACTGGTTATCGTGCCTTGAAGTTTATCAGGTTAATACTAAGTTTAGAATCTGTTTCTCAGACATGTGACCTGTCCTTTTAAGTCAGGTGCATCTCAACATTTTTCTACTGTAAGGTCTACCATGTTCAAACAAAAAATTAGCACATCATGCATTAAAGACTGTATAAGATAGACTTTGAAGATATTCATGTCAACATTTCTATAAAAGTTCAAATAACAATTTCAATTAAAAACAAAATTTCAAAAATCTTAAAAACAAAGTTTCAAAATTCTCATTGAAAATTGTAGTAAGAAATATACTTTGAAGAACTGTGGACAGACACTGGACAGATCAGCACCACAAAAGCTCCAGTCAGTCAGTCGTCTTCACCTACAGTGAAGCTAAAGTAAACACAAAAACCATCTAATCCTCTCTCTTTTTTAGACCCCCTCTCTGTCTCTTGTCAATACTAATCGTCTGTTTTCAACTTTAATGGCTAGGTGATGGCAGTGTATAGTAATCAAATTAAGTTTTGACTCTACAAACACATCCAACCATCATATGTAACAGTACTCCACACTGAGCAGCTACAAAAAAAAAAGTCAACTATTTCAAATATTGATGACCACACCAGTAATTTTGGCGCCAAGTAGTCTGCGTGCTGCCGTCATTCGACACTTTATGTCTCAACAAGACAAATTTTATAAGGCTTCCATTGTAATAAATCAAGTCTTCAATGGAATTAAAACTAAAGAAAACAATAAACCATAGTGACGTACCTACAAATGTATGGAAAAAAACCAAAAAACATGTAATATATCGCTGAGAACTGAAACCGCTGAACTTTGAATTTTCGTGCTACACTCGATTTGGTTTTCCATGATATCATTCAAGTCTGGAAAATATCAAGATCTCCCTAATCATAAAACTTATTTACTTTAATGGAAAATAGATATTCTAATACTTTACTGTGTGTATAGATTTGCTATAAGGTTTTATCTATTTTTTTTTACGAAAATAAAATCTGTCAATTTCCACGCCTTTAACTTTGCATAAATGTTGTGACAAACTAAGTGAAAGCATGCCTAACAAGTCTATAATCACAGATCAATTATATATATGTATGTATTATTCATAAAATAACTGAAATAAGTGATTACACAGTAGAAGATGTAAACATAAACTTGTGTTGGCCCGGCATCGCTAGATGGTTAGGGCCCTTGACTCTCAATCTGAGGGTCGTGGGTTCGAATCCCCGTCCCACTAAACAGGCTTGCCCTTTTAGCCAAGAGGCGTTATAATGGGACGGTTAATCCCACTATTCGTTGGTAAAATAGTAGCCCAAGAGTTGGCGGTGGGTGGTGGTGACTAGCTGCCTTCCCTCTAGTTTTTCACTGCTAAATTAGGGACGGCTTGCGGAGATAGCCCTCGTGTAGCTTTACGCGAAATTCAAAACAAACCAACTTGTGTTTCAATAAAAGTTGTGCATATAACATTACTACAACGTTGTGAAAACGTTTTGCTACTTTGTAAATTTTCAAAAGCATAAATCATCATATAAAATACATCAATCGTATAAAACTTGTAAACTGCTGTTGTTTTGTTTTTATAAATTGTCTGTTTCATGAATGTCATATATTCGCTATTAATGTGCCACAATGTTGTCACAAGATATCATGCTGATGTTTTAGATGTTACCAATGCACAACTATTCAGTAACGTTGTAGAAGCGTTACGTGCTAGCTGGGACGATATTATTCACACAATCAAATGAATAAAAAAAACTCAAAACCTCCACATCACTATTATAAGATGCCTAGCTGTATTTATTGGTTTATAAGAGGCCTAACTCTATTTACTATTATAAGAGGCCTAGCTGTATTTGCTATTATAAGAGGCCTAGCAGTATTTACTATTATAAGAAGCCTAGCTGTATTTACTATTATAAGAGGCCTAGCTGTATTTACTATTATAAGAGGCCTAGCTGTATTTACTATTATAAGAAGCCTAGCTGTATTTACTATTATAAGAGGCCTAGCTGTATTTACTATTATAAGATAGCCCATTGTGTAGCTTTGTGCTTAACTACAAACAATGTATTTCTGTTCGCTTTTTAGTAGTTCATTACTTTTTATTCCGTTATGTCCAACACCTTTATAAAAAAAGGATTAACTAACAAAATTAGAAACATTCAAAAACCCAGACTTCTGTGCATTGCTTTACTCAAAGAAATTTGTATATACTTTCCACATTGATTTTAACACTTGAACATTCGTGGTAAAATGTGCCCACTCTTTATAGATCTGATGCTAACTCAAAATGTAACTCCTCTCAGCTCAGAGATACAGGTTAAAATTGTGAGAGGTTTACTGCTGTATTTTCGCAGCACACTAAACAGTTAAGTGTAAAAGTGTGCGTTGTTTTGGAACATTTAAATCTGCATCTACAAGCTTAATCTAGCATAGTTTGTTCTATCTCATTCCAGTTTGAAGATGGTGATGATGAAAGATTGGACTAGTGATTTGTAGAATGCATGCCACAACATTTCATAGTGTCATCAATGCGCATGTCACGGTTAGGTGGCTGACATGCTATTAACGTCTCTAGTAAAACAATCAATCCTTCGTGATGCTTCTGTTAATTTGGAAAAAAAAATCTTTTCTAACATGAATATTTTTCAAGTTTAAAATGGATTGTCGTAGTAGGTTATCCGTCGTGTCAGCTGAACTAATTCCACTCAGTTTAACTTTGTTTTATCTTCGGTAAATGCTTTCTTTGTTTTGTGGATGTGATATTATAATCACTGCTTCTCCATTATTCCCGCTTAAATTACCCTAAATAAACTTAGCACATTACAAATCTTAAGGTTATGTTGTAGAGCGTATCTCTACACATCCTGTAGAAAGCAGTTTAATGTGTAACGAATGTATTCAAGATAACTCGTGAACTGAGACGCGTTCAAATCAAAGGTAAACTAATGCAATTAAAATACAAAATACTTCAATGTTGATTCTCTTGATTTTCTTTTGTAGAACGTAACATAAGTTCTCCGGTGGGACGGCGGTAAGTTTACGCTAAAATCCGGGGTTCGATTCCCCGCGGTAGACACAGCAGATAGCCTAATGTAGCTTTGCTCTGAAAAAAACAAAAACAAGTCTAACAAAGAAAAAAAAATAACTAAGAACCTAACGAATAGCATACGCAAGTTAGATGGATACAAACAATGAAACTTTGTTCTGTGGAACCCCAGAGTTCCGCGAAAGGTCACCAGGGGTTCCCTACAAATATGACACTTATTAGTATGTTTTTTCTAATCAAAGAGTGTCAATCAAACAGGGAACAGATATTTTTTGTTTATTTTTTATTTTGACTATTTCTTTATGTTTATTTACAATTTTACGTTAGTAATACTGCTACGAACTTGTTCACTTTCATCTAGACAAGACTTTAAAAGTGGGTTAATGGTTGGGGTTGTGTAATGGATGTAAAAAAATAACAGGGTTCCATAGTCTCGTAAGCTTTAAAAACCACTGCTATACGACATCTTTTAAATTGAGCATTCAGTTTATCCTAAGAGTAATTGTTACATTTTAATGGTGAATATAAATCGCATTTTGTTTGAATGAGTTTATTCCGTAGAATAACAAATCTTGAATATATATATATATATATAAATATGACCATAATTATGCACTCTATATCTCCTAGATGGCCAGTATTAGGCTGGAGATTATCAGCTGTTTTAATATTTTAGAAAATGTAATTTACTATTTGCGTTAAAATCTGGAACACGTTAACCAGTAATAAAAACATAAAGTATTAGCATATTATAAATTTACCACAATTTAATGACGTTTGAAATGATTTAAAAAAAAATAGTATACAACTTGAACCCAAAATTGTGATGAATAATAAAAGATGTTAGATGGAGATATAAAAACATTGTATTATTGTTTGTTTGTTTTAGAGATAAGCCATACTGGCTATCTACCGTGTACACTGTGGGGAATCGAACCCCGGAATTTAGCATTATAAGTCAGTAAACTTACCGCTGTACCACCGGGAGACGAATAATTGTACAGGGTAGCAGCAATTTATTAGCTTAACAAAATGATGCTAGTCGTAATTGATTGTACAGGATAGTAACAATTTATTAGCTTAACAAAATGATGCTAGTCGTAATTGATTGTGCAGGATAGTAACAATTTATTAGCTTAACAAAATGATGCTAGTCGTAATTGATTGTGCAGGATAGTAACAATTTATTAGCTTAACAAAATGATGCTAGTCGTAATTGATTGTACAGGGTAGCAGCAATTTATTAGCTTAACAAAATGATGCTAGTCGTAATTGATTGTACAGGGTAGCAGCAATTTATTAGCTTAACA
>NW_013672812.1:30715-37648 GCF_000517525.1 Limulus polyphemus
GTAACAATTTATTAGCTTAACAAAATGATGCTAGTCGTAATTGATTGTGCAGGATAGTAACAATTTATTAGCTTAACAAAATGATGCTAGTCGTAATTGATTGTGCAGGATAGTAACAATTTATTAGCTTAACAAAATGATGCTAGTCGTAATTGATTGTACAGAATAGTAACAATTTATTAGCTTCACAAAATGATG
This sequence comes from Limulus polyphemus, assembly GCF_000517525.1. Lineage (NCBI taxonomy): Eukaryota > Metazoa > Arthropoda > Merostomata > Xiphosura > Limulidae > Limulus > Limulus polyphemus. Next base: position 30,914 of record NW_013672812.1, read on the forward strand.
CTAGTCTTATCTTATTGTACAGAGTAACAACAATTTATTATCTTAACAAAATGATGCTAGTCTTATTTGATTGTACAGGATAGCAACAATTTATTAGCTCCACAAAATGATGCTAGTCTTAATTGATTGTACAGGATAGTAACAATTTATTAGCTTCACAAAATGATGCTAGTCTTATTTTATTGTACAGAGTAACAACAATTTATTAGCTTAACAAAATGATGCTAGTCTTAAATGACAATTAATATACTTTTTTTAAAAAAAGTATTATAGTTTTGTAAGCCTCAAAATTAGAGTTTCAATACACATGCCATATAGAAATAGATGACAAAAAAGATGAACTGGTTACAACAAATTTACAAATAAGTATGGTGTTGTTGTTTTTCTGATAGTAGTTACTATAAGAACTCCTTTATTTGTATTTTCAAAATGAGAAGAATTGACAGCTGATCAAAGTTCAAACTAGGCTTAACATGAAATATAGCACTGTTATGTTTGAACATTAGTGACCTAGAAGTAAACACGTGCCTAAACTGTAAATTTTCTCAACACAAATGAAAGAACAAAGCTAAATTGTAGAAGAGGCAAAGTCCAAAGCCCCTGGCCATGTTGTAGTGTGACTGTTGAACGCTAATAATTTGTTTGTTTTAGAGCAAAGTTACATTGGGCTATCTACTGTGTCCATCGGGTTGAATCGAAACCCCAGATTCTACCTTTGTAAGCCAGTAAACTTACTGCTGTCCCACCGGGGGACATTTGTGCGCTATGTAACTATAAGAATATCATTATTTATTTTTCAAGAACAAAAATAAATACAAACCAGTGGGAAAAATTATAAAAAAAAAGATAAACAACTAAGCCTTATCATCTTCATTATCTTTCTTCTGTGCACCATTTGATGAAGGCCTCTTCGTGATTTTTTTCACTTTGTATCGATTTAGTAAACAAACTTCCTTGGATAGCTTTGGTTTGCTTCTTGTGACTCTGGTATTCAGTCCAGTTTTGGTTACCTTTTTAAGACATTTTAAGAATCAACTATAACAGCACTACAAAGAAGACAAAAGGAGCTGGTATACATATTATAAAATTTTGATTGTATTAACGCATCACTCACAAAATATCAACGTTTTAAACATAAATTAAAGAAATGTTCACGCATTACAATAATAATAAAAAAAAAGACATTATCGTAGTTGCCATATTTTGAGGTAAACCTTTAATTTAACTTTACCATGTCAGGAACCTGAAAGATATATTAATTTAGGGCACAAATTAAGAAATTTGAAACTACCACCAACATTCAAAAGGTACACAGTTTTTACAAACGTCCATGATGCATCACAAGTTATTATTAACAACAAAAGTTTAACCCCAGTTATTTATAAAATCTAAGCTTTTAATCTACGCCACTATTTGCCTATGTTGTGGTCAAATTTATATAGGATAAACTGGTCGTCTGCTAACAGAAAGATCACGTCAAAATATCCGTAAAACACAAAATTCTACTTCAAATGGACGTTTAGTGAAACCCTGTATGATGATCAGTAGCCTCAGCCACTTCAAAATACTGCTTCAAATGGACGTTTAGTGAAACATTTCATCCTGTATGATGATCAGTAGCCTCAGCCACTTCAAAATACTGCTTCAAATGGACGTTTAGTGAAACATTTCATCCTGTATGATGATCAGTAGCCTCAGCCACTTCAAAATACTGCTTCACTAATCGACATCCAGAAGAATATGAAAGAAAAAAACAAGCTGAAAATATACTAACCTGTTAGTTTAAGACGATTTGCCCAAAAGATAATATATTTGTTTGTTATGAAGCACACAGCTACACAATGAACTACCTGTGTTGTATCGACCACAGGTATCGAAACTCGATATTTAGCTCTTTAAACCTCAGACTTACCGCTGAGCCACCGGGAAGCTCCGAAAGATAAGAAAATATTATATTTTGTATAATGTTATTAAATTTTACTTTATTGATCAAAAACTTTATTTTTTGAACACCTATTTGTCATACAATTGGTGTATCCGAGTTAAATTGTGAAATTAGGCCTAGAACACGTTTAACATGTAATTTATTAATAATATTGACCTACACTCACATAAAGACGGGTATTTCTACCACAAAAGCCAGTTTGAATAATATTTGAAAAACTGTTTTAAACTGGGGATGTGTTAGTTTTTCCATCTTTTTCGGATTTCAAACTCGATGTTAACACTCACTTAGTAACTAGATGACTAATGAAGTGTCATTGTGGCAATTGACACTGAACGATTGAAACAATAGTGTTATTTAATTAAAACAAGTACACAAACAAAATTATCTTCGCTAAACGAAATAAAAAAAACTCTTAGTTACTATGATAACAAAAAATAGTAATATATCGTAATTGGTGAGAAGGATATCATTAAATAGATATAATATGACTGCGTAGCGGATGTATATTTGATCATATTCTGTGATTGTTGATTGGTTATATCATCACTAACTGTATCCTGTGGCTATACACAAAACACTGTAAGTAACTCGATTCTCATTGGGTATGACGTAACTTATGATTTAGATTACGTCATTTCTTGGTTAAACTGCTAAAATCCTTTGATTAACATGACGCCACTTCGGGTTCCACATGAAAACCTTACACTTGTTTAGGTTCTTCAAGAGCGAGTTTTGGTCTAAGAGAATTTTGCTGGGGATTCTAAGTTTTGAAAATAAGTGTCTGAGTATCAAGTTTTATCATTATAAGTAAAACTGGTGGATATTAAGCTGAAGAAATGAACTCTGCCTACTAACCAGATCAGTGTAACACTTACTTTATAATAACACATCAGTGTAACACTTACTTTATAATAACACATCAGTGTACCACTTACTATATAATATCACATCAGCGTAACACATACTTTATAATAACACATCAGTGTACCACTTACTATATGATAACATATCAGCGTAACACATACTTTATAATATCACATCAGTGTAACACTTCCTTTATAATAATACATCAGTGTAACACATACTTTATAATAACACATCAGTGTAACACTTACTTTATAATATCACATCAGTGTAACACTACTTTATAATAATACATCAGTGTAACACTTACTTTATAATAACACATCAGTGTAACACTTACTATATAATATCACATCAGTGTAACACTTACTATATGATAACATATCAGCGTAACACATACTTTATAATAACACATCAGTGTAACACATACTTTATAATAACACATTAGTGTACCACTTACTATATAATATCACACCAGTGTACCACTTACTATATAATATCACAGCAGTGTAACACTTACTATATAACACATCAGTGTAACACTTACTATATAATATCACATCAGTTTAACATTTACTTTATAATAACACATCAGTGTAACACTTACTTTATAATATCACACCAGTGTACCACTTACTATATAATATCACAGCAGTGTAACACTTACTATATAACACATCAGTGTAACACTTACTATATAATATCACATCAGTTTAACATTTACTTTATAATAACACATCAGTGTAACACTTACTTTATAATATCATATTATGGTGTAACTGACACATCAGGGTGTCACTCTCTAAATGTCTATTCGTGACACTAATGTCCACGAAATTACTGACAGTCGATGTAAAAATAAACTTAGATTTTCAAGATATTTAACTGCATGCTATAACCCAAGTTTTTCAGATCAATCCTCTACCACTATGTAACGTAAACATATCTGACACGATAAACCCACACTCTATCCCACAGCTAAGATTTCAGGGCAATCTGAAACATATCTGACCACGCCACCCATATTTCAAACCAAAGCTCAGGTTTTTAGGTCAATCAATACGCTATTAATTTATAGCGTGAAACATATCTGGTCATGCCATCCACATTCCATATTATAGATTAAATTTCAGGACAATCTGAAACATATCTGACCACGCCATCCACATTTCATACTACACTACAGTTCAGGTCATTCCCCTATTTATCTAATAACAAGGAATCCACTTTTTAGAAAAAAAAAGTTTGAAGACGACTTGAATGGGTTGTGGAAGAACTTTTATTACAAATGTACAACGTTTCGACGATATGATGTCATCATCAAGTACGAGTAGTTTACGTAGACTCGGGAAGATATATTTACAGTATGAAACAAAGAGGTCACGTGACCGGAGATTGCAGCTCAGTAAAGGCATCTTGGTACCCCCTGGGTGTTGGTTTGGAGTAGGGCTGTTTCGTTCAATTAAGATGGCTTTCTTTATTTTGCCCTTGTTGATGTTTGGTTATTTGTTTAAGATGACAGTGTTTTGTATAAGTATAATGTTTTCGTTGTTGTTGTTGTTTTTTATTATTATTATTAGTTGGAATGATGGTAAACGTGCTTACCTGATGATGACATAAGCTTGTTGTAACGTGTTGTACTAATGTGTACCGAGAAATATATTTTACCACGCCAACCACACTCACGTGATATAGTATACTGGCAATCAGCCAATAATAATAGACTTAAATAGTTTTTAGTTTTAAAGTTTCTTGTAAAGAAAGATCACGTGAGATTTTATGGGGGATGATGTCACGGGCTTTCTGAGCTTTTAACACCACTCTCAAGAAATTAATAGTAGATTACAACAATGAGAATAATTAGGTTCAATGTGTTCTGTTTGCTATCTCTAGCTTTTGTTACTTTGTGTTATTATAAAGTTTGTTAAATATATTCTATCTATCCATTATTACTCTTTCTTTCATAATCCTAAAACTATCATTATAATGTTCTTAAGTAGTCTGGAATGTCTTCATTTCCTCTTTTTCTTTCGTGCTTCAGTAATTGAATTTGAATTTGCATATATTGTTCAGAATATTTAAAACCTGGAATAGTTATTTCAAGTTGAATAAAGTAAAGGCAATTCGAACGAATCATATTTTCCCCAGAGATAAAAGATTACAGTTAATAAAGAGAAAGTTTAAATTTCTTAACCTTTTGTGGGGGACGCAATTTTATAAAATTAAAATGTAGTTTAATCGAATATCTACAAGTTTAGTTAATGTTCGATAGGTAGAATTGAAATTTTCTTTAGCGTGAAAAATAAAATACCAAAATTGCTGAATTCTTAAATAGTTTATCAATATGGATGTCTTAGCTGTAACTTTAGGTATATAGGTTCTACAATGAATACTATCATAATCCAGAATTTTAGAACATACTGATTTAGGATTGTCAAAGCAATCAAGTATTATGCACATTAATTGAATGTGATGATCCAACAAATCAAAAATATTTTGAAATTATTGGCAAGACTAATTATTAATTAAATTTAAATATCAAAGAGAATTTTTTAATAAACAGACTGAAACGGGAATTAAAACAAATGAATATTGCTATAGAAATATTTTTAATATTATAGATGTCTCTGTCGGTCATTTCCGCTTTAAGTATAAATAGTTGGTATTTATAATTAAGTTTTCGTGATGAGAGGTTTTGCATGAGCTATAAGGTTTGCACGCACGGATGATGGATTAAGTAGTAGGGGGTCGTTTTAACGTATACCCATTTTCATTTTGTACTGTGTAATTGTAATAAATTTACAATTTAATTCATTGAGTGAACACACTATGTAATATTTTATTACGAAGAGTTGTCTGTTACTTACTGTAATAAGGCTTTAGAATAAGGTAAAATTTAATGCAAAGGTTATGTTGTTTTTTTCTTATTAAGCACAAAGCTGAACACTAGGCTATCTGCGCTCTGCCCACCACGGGTATCGAAACCCGAATTTTAGCATTGAAAGTTGCGATATTTGCTGTGATGCAAAGGCTAACTTCAATGTCACGCTCTGCATGCTTCGATGACGACTTTGTAAATGTTAATATTACTTTGTAAACGTGAGCTGTTTAGTTGATTTTTACTTAGTTTAGCGTATAATTTAGTTTTTGCTAGCTAGTTGTCTTCGACTAGTAGTTTATTACACAAACTAATCTTGTAGCGCTAGTTAGCTCTAAATTGTATGTAGTACTTTCTAACTGGATTGTCTCGATGTTTCTTTCATTATCTTTCTAATTGGGTGTTTTAAGCTGATGGTAAATCGTCCTCTACTGGAAATCTAAATGGCTAAATTAGTAACGATTAATTTCTCCATCAAACTACGAACAATGTAAAATCAATAGTGGCTTGGTTTATCTTATGATGTTGGAAAATTCTAACAAACAAATAATATACAGCTTTCCAGTTTTCCTAGAATTGGATTTAGAATTCTTGGAAAGATGTCAAAGGGGGGAGGGGATGTTGCGAATTGTTTTCAATTTAAACAGTTTTTTTTATATATACGTTTATATATTCTAAGCAATGCACGCAATTTGAAATTCAATTACTGTAATATTAAATGATAAAAATAATAAAACAGCCAAGACTGCTTAAAAAAACGTAATGATAATTTGGGGATTTTGAAAGAGTAAGTAGAGAAAGTATATATTTATCAAACTGGATAATAACAAAAATAGGTTCAAGATATTATTAGTTGATAATCATGTTGAGGATAGACTCTGCTTTAATAATGATGAGAAGTTCTAAAATATGTTCATCAGCAGTCATATTAAGACCATATATTAAGCCTAAATTTTCAATAGTTTGTTTGTTTTTGAATTTCGCGCAAAGCTACACGAAGGCTACATGCGCTAGCCGTCCCTAATTTAGCAGTGTAAGACTAGAG
>NW_013672812.1:38449-41672 GCF_000517525.1 Limulus polyphemus
ACTCGGACCACAGATTGAGAACGTTGTTACTCGGACCACAGATTGAGAACGTCGTGTTATGCAATAGCCATTTTGTTCAGGCCCGGTATGGCCAGGTGGTTAGGGCGCTCGACTCGCAATTTGCGGGTCGCGAGTTTGAATCTCCGTCACACCAAACATGTCCTTTCAGCCGTGGGGTCGTTACAATGTGACGGTCAATCCCACTATTCGTTGGTAAAAAGAGTAGCCCATGAGTTTGCGGCGGGTGGTGATGACTAGCTGCCTTCCTTCTAGTCTTACACTGCTAATTTAGAGACGGTTAGCGCACATAGCCCTCGTGTAGCTTTGCGCGAACTCCAAAACAAACATTTTGTTCAAGTAGTATAACGTTTCTTAGTTCATCTAAGATTCGACACGTTTAACACCTTTTTTTTATCGAGTTAGCTACAAACAACAAAGAAAGAAAAGCTCGACCGATTCTCAAAGTTGAGGGGATGAAAACAGTTTCCATAACTTTTGAGAAAGTGTTGTATAGATCAATTCTTTAGAACAGCTTTATTTGAGAGTAGTTTTTGATACTTTAACCAATATTAGTTTGTGGTGAGAACATAATGCGCAGATTTTCAGTAAAAATGGTCTAAATCGTATCTTTTATTTTCGAGATATGTAGATGGTCCCACATATTGTGTTGTTAGAGCATTTGCATAGGTCCTCGCTAGTCTTTCGTAGAGAAAAGATTATTCAAATTAATTAATTATACATTTGTAGCTAGATAAGACAAAGCAGTGACAACTTAGTAGTACAGTACAGGAATACAGTTGTTGGGTGTATTGTTGTTTTTGAGGTATATATATATTTTATTTTCATTTTGATTTTAAGAAATCTTGATTCCAGCCGTAAATCTTTTTTTCTTTTTCACTGATTCGTTTTACATCCACACCCACAAACACGAATATAAATGACATCATACAAAAACGTGAATTACTTAAAAGCGGAAGAAGGTTAATTACAAATTTTTATGAATTTATGTTTAGAATGTCGTATAATCTGGAGACACAGGATAAAAATCCATTGCACTCGGAAGTAAATCGTTTGCTAAATGAAATCATTATAGAATAAAATGTCCTTACATTATGTTCTGATCTCTCCTTATCTCTCCTTCTGAGATAAAGAAAATTACTTCCGAGTGCGATGTTTTTCAGCGAAGATAAGGCAACCCAATTCTGGCCAATCAATAATGCTATATGTCGTTACGTCATCATACAAAGGAATTATGCTCGTATTCTAAAATATATACGTCATTAATATTAAAACTTCATTTACTTCCACGTAACTTTAGCCTTATAATTTCTGACAATGTGGTAAACATGTTTTTCTCCAACAAAATTAGAGAAGTAAGACGTTATGACACAATATATATATATATAGGCGATAAGTGCATTTATTGGAAAGATGATTTTGTAATATTTTATTAGTGATGATTTTTAAAATAAACTAGACCACCGTTACCCGTTGGGTTAACCACTATTCATAGGTTATGAAGAATTCAAGCTAATTTCAATATTGCACCGAAATGAAGGTTTATTTTGAGATAATTTAATTAAATATTTCAATACATTCGTTTTATTCATAATTCAAGAAAATATATTTGATTGGTGATCGGGAGTAAAAGGAAAGACCATTTCATTTTTCAAAAAAGAGAAGTAATAAGTTTCGTAAAGAGCGCGAACGGTAGTGTGAATTATTTTTTGACTGAGAAAATAAGCAAACAAACAACCAATCTCAGAGTTTAGTAGTATATAAATAGATTCTTCAAAATCTTGTTTTTGTTTTCTTACGCCTTTTAATGAATATGGGAACATTGAAAGGGAAATAATATAACAGCCAATGCTCAGCGAGAGGTTTTCATTTATAAAATTTTGTTGTTGTTCTCGATTTGATTTTTATTTTATTGCCTCGTCTCCATAGTTACTATTTGAAAATAGGCAATAATATTGTAGGTCTATTTTATTGTTGTTCTTTCTATGCGCCGTTATAATACATTTTCAGCTTATCATTTAATTTCTTTTGTGCATATAGTATTGTATAGAAGATATTTTAAAGTGATTCATCAGGTGGAAAACGAATAGATAGATAGATAAACCGATATGTGGCGCCATCTAGTGTACCTAAATACATCTAAAATTTTTCAATAAAAGCGATCCGAAAAACGGGGCTAACTCGGTAACCCGTGGCCCGATTTGAACGAAACTTGTTTTATTCTGTTTCTATTCTCATTTCTATTGCCATATTATTACAAATATGGCGCTATTGTGCGCCGTTTTTGCTGTATTTAATTACAGACAAGCAAACACACAAACAATCTCAGAGTTTTAGTAGTGCATAGATAGATAGATATTTATTATCAACGCCGGCAGAAATTTTTAAAAGAACATTACAAGCCTTAGATCACCGATCAACAAAATCACGCGATAACTTACGGTAGTTTATCAACTGGAAGCTATAACTGAACTGTAGTTATCACGTGCTCAACTGATTTACCCGAGGAACCATTTTAATCAATTAACGAATTTACAAACAACAATAACCTTTGTTCAAAGATAATCTGATAAGTGATTAGATTGTTATAAATGAATAACGAAAAGCGTCTATAATTCCGTCGTTGATTGTAATAGTAGAGAGTCAGAGTTGCCTAAAACGTTTGCGTTTAATTTGATTCTAAAACGACCAGTTTTTCAAAGAAATTCTTGGATTCTTGCTAAAGGTAATGAATTTGTGATTACTCAAGTGACTGAAAATACTAAAGTAGGTGGGTGTCACCTTTTAATAGGGAGAAGAAGTGGAGATCCTACTCATGTTGACTACACACCATCAGTGAACTTACGAAACTGTGATGAAAAGTGGAGATCCTACCAATGTTGATTACATACAATCAGTGAACCTACCTATTGCCTCATTTCAAGTCTAGACACCAACGTGAAACATAAGCTAGTAAACGTGGTACAGACTTTTCACGGGATGTCGAATCTGGTACTCAAAATAGGAAGCAAATACGACTAAAGCTGGTAAAGTCCTTAATCTCGTCGTCAAAAATGATGTTCAAAGTGAGACTGAGATAAGTCGCAGAAAGATCAGATCATGATAGGTTCGGTATGTAACACCACTTCAACACTGACAAAGGTATCTTACAATGGTAGGTTTGGTATGTAACACCACTTCAACATTGACACGTGTATCTTACCAT
>NW_013672812.1:42109-43917 GCF_000517525.1 Limulus polyphemus
CTATAACTGAACTGTAGTTATCACGTGCTCAACTGATTTACCCGAGGAACCATTTTAATCAATTAACGAATTTACAAACAACAATAACCTTTGTTCAAAGATAATCTGATAAGTGATTAGATTGTTATAAATGAATAACGAAAAGCGTCTATAATTCCGTCGTTGATTGTAATAGTGGAGAGTCAGAGTTGCCTAAAACGTTTGCGTTTAATTTCATTCTAAAACGACCAGTTTTTCAAAGAAATTCTTGACTAGTTGCATTCTTTCTAATTTATCACTGATAAATTAGGAACGGCTAGCGCAGATAGCCCTCGAGTAGCTTTTTCGCGAAATTCAAAACAAACCAATCTTTTCTAACACCGGAGTTAGAAAACAATTGAAGATGTTTGATAGAATTCGTAGATAATACGAATATTGTACTATTAAATGATGCTACCCCGACGCATACGTCGCACTCATACAGTACCAGTGACATGCTGGATCTTTGTTTGTGTTCACTTCATATGAACCAAAAAATCATTAGTCTTCAAGTCGGACAAGACGTAGATAGTGATCATCTACCTGTTTGGTGTGTCTTCGATCTCACCGCCCTTCCACCCACATGAATAAATCAGTAACAACCGAAAAACTAAATTATAGAAAAGCAAATTGGAATGAAAATTGATTAAGCCTATATAAAATGTTACCAAAAGAAATAAATACCTAATAATGCCGCGAATACTTCATCTGAAATCTATCCATACTACCAAACAATCACTGAATGCCTCAACCACAGCCGCGAAACTAGCAGTATCCAAACATACACAATCAAGAACTACACACACACAACTAATAAGAATGATGCAAGATCCGAAAAGAAGTCCAAGAAATAAAACAAGATAACTGAGATCAACTTTGCTCACAATTAAGTGAAACAACCGACCCGAAACAATTCTGGACACATTTAAAATGATTCACAAATACAGGAAAGTCAACTTGCCTTAGAAACACATAACACATTAGCACACACGAACTTTAAAGAACACCTACAACACACGTTCCGGACACAATATGAACCAGACATGAGTACTCATTTCTTTAATGAGATGAACAAGTATTTAACACAAAACATAAACCTGTACACACCACGTTTCCCTGCCAACATACACAGTGGCCAAACAAATGACGATACAAACGAAAATCCTGTACTATATCGAATGACAAAAACCATAACGGAAATAGAAGTTAAACAAGCTACAACAACAAATAAATAGCTCCAGGAGAAGATGGCTTTCAGGCTATCCTCCTCAAAAAAAAAATATAAAAAATAAGGCACTCAGTGAATGTTTGAACACCTTTAATTTAAACTTTTAATTTGAACTCTGGATACATCTCGATTTCTTGGAAGCAAGCGATGGTATTAATATTCCACAAAGAAGGAAAGCCAGTATATAAACCGAACACCTACCACCTGACCAGCTGTGTATAGGAAAAAAATCCTAGAAAGAATAAATAATCAGTAACCGAGTCTCCACACTGTTGGAGATCACTTTAAAATGTCCTGAAATCCAAAATGGATTTAGAAAATTTAGACAGATTACAGACCACTTAGTTCGACTAACATAATCAATCACAGGTAGCTTTAATAAGACAAAATACACTGTCACAAGCTTTCTCGTTATCGAGAAGGAATTCGAAATTCGAACTGGTCTATTTAAGTGTTTTACACTCACAAAAAAAAAGAAACCTATCATTCTATAGGTATTTTCAGAACTTGTGTGCAAGCTGCCCAGTGTCGTCTAACAATAGGAAGAATTAAATTGTGGCGG
>NW_013672813.1:0-3829 GCF_000517525.1 Limulus polyphemus
AATCTCACAGATTCTATACTCAACTGACAAATAGTCACAACCTCACAGATTCCACACTCAAGTGACAAATAGTCACAATCTCACAGATTCTATACTCAACTGACAAATAGTCACAACCTCACAGATTCCACACTCAAGTGACAAATAGTCACAATCTCACAGATTGTATACTCAACTGACAAATAGTCACAACCTCACAGATTCCACACTCAAGTGACAAATAGTCCTTGAGAATTAACTCCTTTGGTAGAATCCAAGGTTGGAAATAAGAATGAGAGTCGTTGATTTCATTTGATATAAAAACACATCAGAAGTAAATTTTTAAAAATATGAATAAATAATAAAACATGAATCTACAGGCTTCCATTTCAATAGAAGTTCCCACTCTCGTGGCTCAGCGGTAAGCTTATAACGCTAATATTCAGCGTTCGATTTCCTGCGGTGGACACAGTGTTGAGAGTCAATTGTGTAGATTTTTGTTTAACAAACAAAACAAAGAAACCTTTTAGTACTTAGTATCATAATGCTTTTCTTCGGAAAGTCGCTTGTAATACATCATGGGTGGTCTATAGTAGAGCCAGTAAACCATTCTCAGAAAGCGTAATCTCCGCTCAGTATGAGCATACCGCCACGGGGGTGAACGCAGTACTTGTGTGGTTTACTTTTCAGTTCCTCATAAAGGCTTTCTTACGATACCTTCAAGATCTTGCATTGAGTTACGAAATAAAACAAGATTCCATTTGGACCAAGAAATACAGGTTCAGAGTGTCTAAGAGTTTTATGTGAACCACGTCAGTGTCCTTTATGGCATTAAACAATTCGGACGAATACTCAACGTTCTTTATGACATAATGCCTTTTATGACATAATGCGTTTTAAGCTTCTACATTCTTTGTATGAATCACCCGAATGTCCTTTATGACATAAAACAACTTGGACCAGAAAACACATGTTTAGAGTTTCAAGAAACTTTCTATGGATCCCCTCAATGTCTTTTATGACATAATATCTGTCTTCTGGTTTCGTGAAATCATTGGACGGATGGATGTATTTTGCAATTCTTATTTAGGCTTAGTGCAATTGGTAGTATTAGTTATAATTATTGAAACAATTCTTAATCAATTATTTATTATTAATTGATATTAGAAATTATGAATATTATTTTATGTTGCACTTTTCATGAGTAGACGTTGCAATAATTAATGTTAGTTTTTCACCTTTATCGAGTAGACGCTAAAATAATTAACGTTAGTTTTTACATTTACCGAGTAGACGTTGCAATTATTAATGTTAGTTTTTACCTTTATCGAGTAGACGTTGCAATAATTAACGTTAGTTTTCCAACTTTACCGAGTAGACGTTACAATAATTAATGTTAGTTTTCTCCTTTACCGAGTAGACGTTGCAATAATTAACGTTAGTTTTTACCTTTACCGAGTAGACGCTACAATAATTAACGTCAGTTTTCAACTTTACCGAGTAGACGCTACAATAATTAATGTTAGTTTTCTCCTTTACCGAGTAGACTTTGCAATAATTAATGTTAGTTTTCTCCTTTACCGAGTAGACTTTGCAATAATTAACGTCAGTTTTCAACTTTACCGAGTAGACGCTACAATAATTAACGTACCGAGTAGATGTTGCAATAATTAACGTCAGTTTTCAACTTTACCGAGTAGACGCTACAATAATTAACGTCAGTTTTCAACTTTACCGAGTAGACGCTACAATAATTAATGTTAGTTTTCACCTTTACCGAGTAGACTGTTGCAATAATTAACGTCAGTTTTTCAACTTTACCGAGTAGACGCTCAATAATTAACGTCAGTTTTCAACTTTACCGAGTAGACGCTACAATAATCAATGTTAGTTTCACCTTTACCGAGTAGACGTTGCAATAATTAACGTTAGTTTTTCAACTTTACCGAGTAGACGTTGCAATAATTAACGTTAGTTTTGTACATTTACCGAGTAGATGTTGCAATAATTAATGTTAGTTTTCTCCTTTACCGAGTAGACTTTGCAATAATCAATGTTAGTTTCACCTTCACCGAGTAGACGCTACAATAATTAACGTTAGTTTCACCTTCACCGAGTAGACGTTGCAATAATTAACGTTAGTTTTGTACATTTACCGAGTAGACGTTGCAATAATTAACGTTAGTTTTCTCCTTTACCGAGTAGATGCTACAATAATTAACGTCAGTTTTTCAACTTTACCGAGTAGATGCTACAATAATTAACGTCAGTTTTTCAACTTTGTCGAGTAGATGCTACAATAATTAACGTTAGGGTTACACTTATTATACGAATTAATTATGATTAATTTCAGATCTCAAGGAACCAAAACGTTCCAACTAAAACTTTGTCTTAGTACATGAGCTCAACGAGGAATCGAACCCATATTTTTGTATAACCAACGAAACTTATCGTTGAGTCACCGGTGACCCCGATTAAAATCAAAACAACAATAAACATAAGTGAATATAAAACAATGGATTTCAGGGTATAAAAATTATTAAGAATTACAAAGCAGTTCTTTTATCAGTTTCATCCTTACTTTTATCAATGTTTCATCAGAAGTCTACGCCTACTTTAGGGATTCCTTGAGGACATAAATTCAAGAGTTTCCTAGTTTATCTTAAGCTAAGTGTTAAAAAAAGCTATTTACTGCCACGACTACAGCTACATTGATTAAATTTTTAACACTGGATTTCTAGTTTATCTTAAGCTAAGTGTTAAAAAAAAAGCCATTTACTGCCATAACTACTACTATATTGAGTAAATCTTTAACACTGGATTCCTAGTTTATCTTAAGCTAAGTGTTAAAAAAAGCTATTTACTACCACGACTACAACTATATTGAGGTAAGTTTTAACACTGGATTTCTAGTTTATCTTAAGCTAAGTGTTAAAAAAAGCTATTTACTGCCACAACTAGTACTATATTGAGTAAATATTTAACACTGGATTTCTAGTTTATCTTAAGCTAAGTGTTACAAAAAGCTATTTACTGCCACAACTAGTACTATATTGAGCAAATCTTTAACAGTGGACGTGCTGATTTTTTCTTAGAAGTTACCTAACGCGAACATCATGCTATATTAAACAAAACAATAACAGAGACACTTTATAATTGAAAGTTGTTTGCTTTTACAAATTCAACAGCGTTTCTTTTTTCGTAGGAACAAAAATCTGTTCCACTATTTTGAAAAATAGTGGAACAGTAAAATGACAACCGAAATATTTTTAAAAAGAGGGTATATGAATTCCTACACATTTTCTATGTTTCATATGAAACGCTTTATAGGGTTTTTAATCCAAGATCGAACACGATAAAAGAGTTTATGGAAGTATTAAAGGCTTAAGCATTGCGAGGAAAACTGCGCGAGTTAAGGTTAGCTATATATTAAAACAATTCAAATAAAATTTCTACTCACGAGTTCCATCAAAACGAGTGGCAATTGTATCGAGGAAAGTGTTCTGTGGAGCGAGGAGTCCTTTCCTTGGAGGCATCTGACGAAATTACTGGAATCTGATGTCACTACTGTCAGCCCGGTTCACTCTTTGGTTAGTAGGGTAATGAACGCTTCTTATTCTTGTGTCATATTAAATCGGTGAGCGCTAGACCAACACGGTTATGCATAAGTAGAGACCGTCAACTGCCTTCTTTTTCTACAACTTCACGCACTAGTGTGAAAGAAATAGATAAATAATGTACTTTATAATAAACGGCAGCATGAAAATATTGTTACGTCTCCGTTTGTTAATTAACTTCGTTCCGACGAAACTTTAGCGACACAAGTCCTTACTTAATAAAACTGGTTTAT
>NW_013672813.1:4652-13656 GCF_000517525.1 Limulus polyphemus
ATAGTTTGTTCACATAATAATAACTGTTACCTAGGAGATAGTTTGTTCACATAATAATAACTGTTACCTAGGAGATAGTTTGTTCACATAATAATAACTGTTACCTAGGAGATAGTTTGTTCAACTAATAATAACTGTTACCTCGGAGATAGTTTGTTCACGTAATAATAACATCTACCTCGGAGTCAGATTGTACACATAATAATAACTGTTGCCTAGGAGATAGTTTGTTCAGATAATAATAATTGTTATCTAGGAGATAGTTTGTTCACATAATAATAACTGTTGCCTAGGAGATAGTTTGTTCACATAATAATAATAACTGTTACCTAGGAGATAGTTTGTTCACATAATAATAACTGCTACCTAAATAGGTTTATGCAGGAGGTGAATGTTGATTGGTCAGTAACAATTAGAAAACTTTATGAAATGACGTGAGATTTTTTCAATTATTTTTTTCTCACTATTAGGCTTCATCTGTCTACATATGAAATTATCTTAACTTTTTCATCTTGTTTAAAGTAATATATTTTAAAGGCTCAAGAATGAATGAAATTATTTCCAAAGTCTTTAAGCGAATAATTCCTGAATCGGCTCCACTTGACGACTGAACAAGATATTCAGAATTATGGTTCCAGCTTTTGATTGATAAGCTTTAGTTTAATAGATCTGACGGATAAAGTTATCAGTATCGCTAAGTGAGCGTGTTTACATTTGCCTGAAGGGCGCACACACTTTGGGTCACATCGTAGGAACACTAACAAAAACAGCTTTAAGTGGCAGGTGTACTGATAATATGTTACTGTATTCAAAGACAGAAAACATACTCGTTTTTTGTACCGTTATACATAAAGCATTTAATTAACATATAAATCAAAGCTTTTCGTTTTACAAACACAACGGAGAGAGTGAAACTTAAGAGTTGGGTATAGAAAACTAATATTAAACCTTGTTTCTTAGGCCCAACAACAACAAAAAAAAAAGCGATCAAACGATACGATACGAAAAATAGAAGAAACACGTTTCAGATATCAATATCAAGAAAAGAAATGAACCATTGAACACATAAAATTGTTTATTTTATTCTTATTGCTCCGAGGAAAGGCTCCATACTTTGGTAGAAACATTGAGTGACACAACAGAGGCTTTAAGTTTGAAGTTCAATCCGAAAAAAAAAATATAGGAGATGAGACTTGGAGAAATGTAAGTGGAAGGATGGTTAGATGGACAGAAACTGGACAAGTGCAACAGTTTTTGATTGACAATACTCCAAAGATAAGAGATGAAGACTTGGAGAAATGTAAGTGGAAGGA
Organism: Limulus polyphemus; assembly: GCF_000517525.1. Classification (NCBI taxonomy): domain Eukaryota; kingdom Metazoa; phylum Arthropoda; class Merostomata; order Xiphosura; family Limulidae; genus Limulus; species Limulus polyphemus. Next base: position 5,966 of record NW_013672813.1, read on the forward strand.
TGGATATGTAGAAACTGGACAAGGTGCAACAGTTTTTGATCGACAATACTCCAAAGATAAGAGATGAAGACTTGGAGAAATGTAACTGGAAGGATGGATATGTAGATGGACAGAAACTGGACAAGCTGCAACAGTTTTTGATCGAGAATACTCCAAAGAAAGGAAATAAAGTATTGCTATTGGAATAGAAGCATTCAGAAAAAAAAGATTGGACAGAACAAACATTAATTAAAACCCTTTTATGGAGTGCGATGATTTAAACCTAGACTTTGAGGAAATATGACATCAAAATAAGACAAATTGTGAAATATTAGAGATTATTCAAGATGCAAGGAGGAAAAAAGTTACGTGGAAGAAAGAGAAGTGTCAGACGAGTTGAAGGAAGAATGGTAGAAAACAATCACGTGGAAGAAAGAGGAGTGTCAGACGAGTTGAAGGAAGAATGGTAGAAAACAATCACGTGGAAGAAGGAGGAGTGTCAGACGAGTTGAAGGAAGAATGGTAGAAAACAATCACGTGGAAGAAAGAGAAGTGCCAGACGAATTGAAGGAAGAAAGAATGTATGTTTTTTTTAAGGTGGAAGACATAAAAAAACGCGAAGAAGGATGAATGACTGATTGAAACATCTTGATTGACAGTTTTCGATTTGAGTTCCAGCCCTGACTATGATAGAATAGCGATAGTGATGTAAAAGGATTATAGAAAATATATGTGCTTCGACAAAAACTGGTATGTTGTAAATCTGTCGCTGAGATAAATTGACAATCCCTTAATGCTAACGTCAGTAATCTGAAAGTTTAAGATTGATTACCGTCGTTTAACTGTGAAGTATCTGAAGTCACACCTCTAAAACACTCTGATATATCTGACAGATTCTGCATGTTACTACACACCAACTGATCACGATACCAGATTGGCATAATGATGCTACTCCCCAGTGGCACAGCGGTATGTCTGCGGACTTAGAATACTAGAAACCGGGTTTCGATACCCGTGGTGGGTAGAGCTTTGTGCTTAATTAAAAACAAACAAACAAATCATCAAAGTTACAGGTAACAGCCCAGCTCTACTGAATAATTCTGTTCTTTAATCAATAAGAAAATTGTTAATATACCATTTTGTGTCAAATTACACCTCACGCCAATAACATAATCTTTAGAAAATTAAAATCTCCGGATCAAATGTTCTAATTCTATTGCAATACTTGGTTATACATCAATAAGAAGCGTAACGTATAAGTAGTTTGGGAAATACACGCATGTCTACAAAAGTAAATTCCTTACTGAGACGAACACAGAAAGAATTAATCGAGGTGAAACGTCTTTTATTACTTAATAAATTATTCAGGTGATTGTGCGAGACGTATCTTATCTTTGATTATATTGAGGGACGAAAATATTCACGCAATAAATTGTACGAACTTTAATATATTTAATCACTAATCTTGTTACAAATCTGTTTGTTTGTTACACTGGTTTTAAAGCAAATTAATTTGTAAGAGCGTGTTTCACATATACATTTTTTACATTCTAAAGCAGAACATTTAATAAGCTTTTAAAAGCTTATGTATATGAAGTTTGACAATCTAAAACATGGCATGCCATTTCTATAAATAATTTGTAACAGTGTGTTTTATATCAACACCTTTATGGATAATGTCCCTTCATTAATTGATATTTACAAGTGTGTTTTATATCAACACCTTTATGGATCATGTCCCTTCTTTAATTGATATTTACAAGCGTGTTCTATATCAGCACCTTTATGGATCATGTCCCTTATTTAATTGATATTTACAAACGTGTTCTATATCAGCACCTTTATGGATCATGTCCCTTCTTTAATTGATATTTACAAGTGTGTTCTATATCAACACCTTTATGGATCATGTCCCTTCTTTAATTGATATTTACAAACGTGTTCTATATCAACACCTTTATGGACCATGTCCCTTCTTTAATTGATATTTACAAACGTGTTCTATATCAGCACCTTTATGGATCATGTCCCTTCTTTAATTGATATTTACAAACGTGTTCTATATCAGCACCTTTATGTATCATGTCCCTTCTTTAATTGATATTTACAAACGTGTTCTATATCAGCACCTTTATGGATCATGTCCCTTCTTTAATTGATATTTACAAACGTGTTCTATATCAACTTAAAGAAGGGACATGATCCATAAAGGTCTGATATTTACAAGCGTGTTCTATATCAACACCCTTATGGATCATGTCCCTTCTTTAATTGATATTTACAAACGTGTTTTATATCAGCACCTTTATGGATCATGTCCCTTCTTTAATTGATATTTACAAACGTGTTCTATATCAACACCTTTATAGATCATGTCCCTTCTTTAATTGATGTTTACAAGCGTGTTCTATATCAACACCTTTATGGAACATATCCCTTCTTTAACTGATATTTACAAGCGTGTTCTATATCAACACCCTTATGGATCATGTCCCTTCTTTAATTGATATTTACAAGCGTGTTCTATATCAACACCTTTATGAAACATCTTTCCTTCTTAGTAGTATTTGTCTCTCCAAATGCTCTAAATTTTAAATCGAGGCTGATTCATTAGTATATATTTTTGTGCATAAATGCTTTGCACAATTTTTATTAATATCAATGTTTTGATTGTATTGTATAGTTTATATGTTCATTCTAATTATCATTCCTTCTCGGTGGTTTCTTAGCTACATGTATCAATACAGCCTTTTCGGACTTTTCTGCAATACAATACGTGTATTCCAAAATGTTTTCATCCTTTCAATCGTATTTGTCTTCATTAATGGACTTCGTCCCCTTCCCCTCTTCATGCATTTATCGTCATTCATCTTATCAGTGACTTCAAAGTTTCTAAAAATACAATATTTGTGTTTTCCTTTTATTATAACACGAATATCAATGAAATATAGACAAGGGATTTCTCTAGCTTCTACTAAACCCTAGATGTGATTTCTTTCCACATCGTCATTTATCTCCAGCTTTATTCTAATACTGCTAACATGACAATTTCAGGAGCTTCGCTTTGGAAACCTTCTTGCAGAACCACAAACTATACAAAGTGATAAATGACGAACTTAAACAATCTTTGGACCAAGATGGGATCCTAAACCAAATACATGGACTGCTGGGATCAAGAGATCTAAAGTTGAAGAATGGTGATTGTTATCAAGAGGTCTGAAGATAGAGAAGGTAGTTTGTTTAATTATATTTGTTATAAGGCATTAGTACTAGGCCTATTATATTTTCTGACACTACATTCTTTATCAAAAGACATTAGTACTAGGCCTATTATATTTTCTGACACTACATTCTTTATCCAGTACCTTCTGGATTTTCAAGAAATAGAATAGTGTATGAGAATATTCACCATATACACTGACGACGACACGTTTCTACAGGCCAGCTTATATAAATACTATTACTATGCTTATCGTATCTCAACTGGCTTGATGAGCTCTGGATTGAACGAAACGCGTCGTTGGCAATCGATATAGCGAATATAGTGTGGTTGTAATACTATTATTACAAACTCTTCTATTTCTTAAAATTCCATAAGAGACTAGATGAAGAAAGTAGTGTTTAAAAATATAATAGGCCTAATACAAATTAATGTCTTACGACAAGTATAATTAATTCGTCATGTTTCGCTCGCTTGTGAAAGGATCTATACCATTTCTTTTGGAAACTTTAATTGATTTGTAGCAACTGTTGTAAATCAGCTTCTACATATTTTACAACAGAACATGATCCTTCTTTATAGTAGTAAAATTAATTTAAAAATAATTTGTCAACGTCATTCTTTACCTCATTTGAAACAACGTTTCTACATCAATTATTAAATCAGTATTATTAAACTGTAACACTATATTGTTTTCTGAAACAGAAAATGCCTTTTACTTATAACAATATTACTAATTTCTAGCATTATTGTACATAAACACCTTAACTTTTCCGGATTCACAAACTATAGATCTGTGTGTTAATTACCAAATAGTGATATGGTGAGCACAGTAAGTTTGAATGTCTATTAAAACTAAAGGCTACGATTACTAATGTCACATTATTGGGTTTTCTACGTTCAATTATGCTATTGAAATATAATTTCCCAAACAGCACAACGGAACATAATAAGATAGCTATCAATACTTACCAGTCGATGACGTCTTGAAACCTTAAAAATTATGCCATACGTAACCGAGTAATTGGAATCTCTGTACAATAATTTTTAAACTGTTAACTCATTTGTTTGTGCCTACAGTCACAGAAAAAAATAAATATGAATCAAAATACTAGATGTAGTTCCAGAGGTTCTCCGAAAACGTTTTGTTTCAAGAGTAAATAAAACTAAAATTAAGAGTAACAAATATTTATGTTTCTTGCTTTTATAGTTCATGTGTCTGCTGTGTTGTAGCCTACAGAGTGCATAATTCTTCTCGTGATTCATGGCATGCGCACGTTTTACTGACATCACGACAGTACAAATTACACTTTTAAGCGTCCCTTATGCGACGTCATTTTAGTGACTATTAACTGACTGACTGACAACACACTACTGTATATTGATGCGAGTGGTTAAAACAGGTGAGCCCTCCAGGCGGCCTTCAGCCCCCTTTCGAAGAAGTAAACCGTACACATTTGTTTAATTTCTTTCATTTTTTATTTTATGTCTCATCATTGTTTCAATCACATGTTTTCAATTCCCATGCTTTCTGTTCTCTATGCTTTCTTATTGATTTCGTGGAATGTTTTCACTGGTCACGTGCTCTGGTTTTTATTAGTCACGTGTTATATTTTCTCTTTGATTTTGTGTTACCTAACACAATTATTCATACTGACAACAACTGTGTAGTTAACTTTTTTGATTTACCAATATTTATCATCTTCAGAACGATCGACGACAACCGTCACTATTGAACACAAGGTTCAAATCATATTCGAAACTTAACAATAAAACAAACCTGCTAGGGAGTGGGAGAAAGGACAATACAGGAAACTGGCTAGGGAGAGAGAAAAGGACAAAAGACAATACAAGAAACCTGCTGTGGATAAGGACAAAAGACAATACAAGAAACCTGCTGTGGAGAGGGACAAAAGACAATACAAGAAACCTGCTGTGGAGAAAGACAAAGGACAATACAAGAAACCGGCTAGGGAGAGGGACAAAAGACAATACAAGAAATCTGCTGTGGAGAGGGACAAAGGACAATACAAAAAATCTGCTGTGGAGAGAGAAAAAGGACAATACAAGAAACCTGCTGTGGAGAAGGACAAAGGACAATACAACAAATCTGCAAGAGAGAGGGACAAAGGACAATACAACAAATCTGCAAGAGAGAGGGACAAAGGAACCTATAAATGACTTTATTCTATATCTTGTGTACTATCTTGATTTTGTGGTGTACATAAGTTACATAAAACAAACATTCCCTCCAGACTCATCCTTCCTTGCATGGGTTCAATCACAAACCCATAATTTCTCTTTTGGTTGACATTAAGGAACCATGTTCTCAGCGAATCAGAAGGAATTTCTTGTTTCTTGTGATGCTGATGCTTTGTTTACATATGTTCCTGTAGATGAAAAGCTAGCTGTTGCAATATCACGCCTGCAAAAAGATGTCACATTAAGACAGAGAGCACAACTTATAGTGATCTTATATCTGAAAACCTTGGGTGCCGCTATGGGTTCACCTGTGTTTACCAAATCTCATCCTACCAGCAAACTTTCATGTCGCTATGGGTTCACTTGTACTTATAATAACTAATTCTACAAACAAACCTCCTTTGATGCCGACATGAATTAATTTTTGTTTATTACAACTCATCCTACCAACAACCCTTAGGTGCCGTCATGGGTTCACCTGTGTTTACCAAATCTCATCCTACCAACAAACCTTAGGTGCCATCATGGGTTCACCCGTGTTTATTACACCTCATCCTACCAACAAACCTTAGGTGCCGTCATGGGTTCACCTGTGTTTATTACAACTCATCCTACCAACAACCCTTTGGTGTCGTTATGGGTTCACCTGTGTTTACTACACCTAATCCTACCAACAAACCTTAGGTGCCGTCATGGGTTCACCTGTGTTTATTACAACTCATCCTACCAACAACCCTTTGGTGTCGTTATGGGTTCACCTGTGTTTACTACACCTCATCATACCATCAAACCTTTGGTGCCGCCATGGGCTCACTTTTGTTTACTACACCTCATCATACCATCAAACCTTTGGTGTCGTTATGGGTTCACCTGTGTTTACTACACCTCATCATACCATCAAACCTTTGGTGTCGTTATGGGTTCACCTGTACTTATATCAACTAATTCCATCAACAAACCTTTGATGCCGCCATGGGTTCACCTTGTTTATAACAATTAAAAGAATAAATACAAGAGTTTTTCTACTTTGATCAAATATAACAACAAACCAAAACCAAAACCCTATGAGCTTGATCAAAAGTATTATAGAAAGAATTCCTCTAGATACATTGAAGAGACGACCGGAATCTAACTCGTAACTACATTAACTACCGTATACGTGCACAGGATATTAACAATGATTGCAAAGACCCTTTCAAAACCGTAATTACAAATAAAGTCTTCATTCAACATCAGAAAAAAACAACGACAAAAAACTTCCAGAATGTTGGCTTCCAATCATTACACGTCTACTGATATATTCCAGTTAATTTTATAATGGCTTATAACCTAGCACAGTTTTACCAATTAATAGTTTGAATTTTCTCTTCTCACAAAATTGTTTTCATTTTACGATGATTTGAAGAAAATTTTATTCTACGTAACACTGGCGCGTGGAGTGTAAGGTCTACCAATGAAACAGATACACGAGAGAAAGATTAGTTTTATTTACAAATTAACATCCCATGTATTGATATTGTATAGAAGAATACTTACTTATGATTTGTACCATACATTCAGTTATAACCTCAATCGTTAATTCGTTGATGTAATCTCCTAACGTGTTTTTTATTGGTCACGTCTTATATCTTTGCATTAATCACTTGAGCGTTTTCTCGTTAGTTTGTATTATATTTCGTCATTAGTCTTTATGGGTAATATTTTTCAAGTCAACGGCATTTCATGATTTCTTTGTTATTATATCTCTTTGACGATCACATAATCTCAAAAATAAGCCTAAATTTAGAAGTATGGCTACTTTTACCTGAACGTAAAAAAATTTAATACCATTCAAAAATATATATATATACAAGCCTTTCACCACAATGTCAGGTCAGTAGTTATTTTGCTAATACACAAAAACATGAAAACGGGCAAGTCGAGTATTAATGAAATCAAAACTAACAGAATCTTAGAATACTAATCTTGATATCTCACGACTGCGTTTATCGCTGTCTAGCCCTAACCTAACCTAACCTAAATTTTATATCCGAATAATTATAAATGGGCGTGAAATGACTCAAGCCTTCTGTTTTTTGTCACTTTTTCATTGAAATCTACCTTTCCTCAATAATAGTATTCTTTATCTGTGAAATCGCCCCTTTCAAGTGTCTTATCGGTAAGCTAGAGGGTTTATAACACTAAACTTCAGGGTTTTATCTCTGCTTTGAGTACCGTAGAGATAAAGCTTCTTTTTTTTTTAATAGGCAGATTTTGTTAAACAAGACCGATGTCTGTAGGTTTACTTTCT
>NW_013672813.1:14212-16827 GCF_000517525.1 Limulus polyphemus
AAGCAGCAGTGTGCGTGCTGTTCCTGTCGATTGTTTGTTGGTCGTGGGAGTTTGCTGTAGGATTTTTAATAATAAACAAATCACTTCTCTGAAGTGTAGAGTCATCTTTTAAATGCGAAATATACTTTTTTGAATATGGAAATAAATTACTGATTAGATCTGGCATAATTTCATGGACATAAAGTCGATCTTTAAACTTACCACTCGCTGCACACGTGATGAGTTTGCAGGCCACGTGGTTATTTTTCACAAATTAGTTTCGGTACTTTTACCCTTAGATGATGATTTGTATGTTTGTTTTGAATTTCGCGTAAAGCTACACGAGGGCTATCTGCGCTAGCCATCCCTAATTTATTAATGTGAGACTAGAGGGAAGGCAGCTAGTCATGATCACCCACCGCCAATTTTTGGGCTACCCTTTTACCAACGAATAGTGGGATTGACCGTCACATTATAACGCCCCCACGGCTGAAAGGTCAAGCATGTTTGGTGGGACGGGGGTTCGAACCCGTGACCCACAGATTGCGAGTCGAGCGCCCTAACCACCAGCATTGAACTTTACAAAGGACCATTAGTGTACCAGGACTGGTGTTTCTATTTTGATCTGTACTGTAGAAGCTTTCTTGGCAGGCAGAAAAATGTTAATCAGAGAGAGAACCAAGCATGCTCTACATGGAATAGAAACTGGAATATTTCAAACGTGGATAAATAAATACTATACAGATTGAGGTTAAAATATTAACTCGGTAAACAATATTGACGACTGAGGTTAAAATATTATCTCGGTAAAAATACTGATGATTAGGGTTAAAATATTGTCTCGGTAAAAATATTGACGATTGAGGTTAAAATATTATCTCGGTAAAAATATTGACGATTGAGGTTAAAATATTATATCGGTAAAAAGTATTGACGATTGAGGTTAAAATATTAGCTCGGTAAAAATATTGGCGCACTAATAGAAGCTAGTCATAAGATATTGATAATTGGGAAGGATAGGCTATATAATATATTGATAATTGGGAAGGATAGGCTATATAATATATTGATAATTGGGAAGGATAGGCTATATAATATATTGATAATTGGGAAGGATAGGCTATATAATATATTGATAATTGGGAAGGATAGGCTTACAACACTCAACCCTTCTATTCCACTCTCATAGTTATTGACTATACAGCATTAAGGGCGTCTATTCCCAGCACGTTTTATTGATTGCTATATGCATGAGGTATGCAGCTCCATGTCGTGTTTATTTGAACATCTGAGAAAAAAAATGAGTTAAAAATCAAACCGTTGATGGTATGTATATTGAAAAGTCTTACTTAATTTCAATATTTACTATGATGTAATGTCTTGTGTTCACATTATAGTGAGAATGGACAAATTACTGTTTATGTCTAACCTAGATTGTACTTAAGGGTACACGTGTATCTTCTTTCATAGGTTTCAGTTTCCGTTTCATTAAAATCTGGAAAGCATTCGATTGGATAAACGAGAAGTAAAACAAGCGTTTATTATTCTTACCTTTGTTAACGCAAACTGTAATCTGTTATAAGACATCTCTATAAACGCAAATAAAAATCACGACCTATATCTCCAGAATGTAACTTTATTAGCCCAAAACTTCGCTATTACAGCTTCGTCAGGAGCTATCGATATACTACAAGTTCCCTAATCCAATCTGTTGTAACAGGCAGATACATAGAATACAAAAAATCAAATGCGCAGAGCTGGCTATTGCAAGTGAGAATCAAGCCATAATAAACAGTACTCTGGTAAGTTACCAAGGTAAGTTACCAAGGTAAGTTACCATGGTAAGTTACCAAGGTAAGTTACCAAGGTAAGTTACCAAGGTAAGTTACCATGGTAAGTTACCAAGGTAAGTTACCAATGTAAGTTACCAATGTAAGTTACCAAGGTAAGTTACCAATGTAAGTTACCAATGTAAGTTACCAATGTAAGTTACCAAGGTAAGTTACCAATGTAAGTTACCAATGTAAGTTACCATGGTAAGTTACCAAGGTAAGTTTTCCATAGAGGATCTTCTCGCAGTAAATGAGGTTCAAGAGGTTTAGGCAACCACCAAAAGTGTCTGTAGAACAAAAGATGTAAACCGATATTTTATTGAAAGAGAAATAATAAATACACTAAAAAAACTACATAATATACTAGAAAACAATATGAGTCTCCTTACAAGACCTGAAAAATATAATATATATGTATATATATAAAGTCGGATTTCCGATATTTTTTACAAAAGCAACGAATTATTTTATGGTTCCATTAGAAATACTAATTTATGGGATATTATGAAAAATGTTTTTATCAACTAAACAGTTTTTTCTAACCTTGTTGTTCGGAATCCTTGTTATCTTTGGATGAAAGTGTGTTGTGTGTGTAATCACTATAGTTTGTAGTGATTCAGTGCTATTCTTAATCTGATCTCCATATTACTTAAACAACGGCCCGGCATGGCCAGGTGGTTAGGGTGCTCGACTCGCAATCTGTGGGCCCCGGGTTCGAATCTCCGTCATACCAAACATGCTCGCCCTTTCAGCCGTGGGGGCGTTATTATGTGACGGTCAATCCCATATTCGTTGGTAAAAGAG
>NW_013672813.1:17452-21431 GCF_000517525.1 Limulus polyphemus
TACTACTCCTCGTACTAAACTAAACCAAATATGCCTTCCTCCTTCGACGCGGAGGGGTCGTTATTATGTGACGGTCAATCCCATATTCGTTGGTAAAAGAGTAGCCCCAAGAGTTGCTGATGACTAGCTGCCTTCCCTCTAGTCTTACACTGCTAAATTAGGGACGGCTAGCTCAGATAGCTCTCGTGTAGCTTTGCGCGAAATTCAAAAACAAACAAATAAACTTAAAACAATGTACTTAAACAACTGTCTTATCAAATTCATCACGGCACACGTAGAGAGGTTTGAATATGTTGTATTAAAATGATCTTGGTTACACAAATCGACAAGTAACAAGCAATATAAATTTGCGGTGGAACGGGATGTATCGGCACTAAACTTTGACAATGCCTGGTGATGTGATCTCACCTAAACATTCATACACTCAAACCATGAAGAAGTGTTCAGACCAGGGATTTAGATTTTCCAAGATGGGAATATCTCTTGTACTCATTGGCCCTTGGGGAACCAGGTCTATCCAGATGGTTGGTGGTGATAACTAGCTGCCTTCTCTCTAGTCTTTCGTTGCTAAATTAGGGACGGCTAGCGCAGATAGCCCTTGCGTAGCTATGCACGAAATTTGAACCAAACCATCCAGGAAGGGACCTGAAACAAGTCTTACCTCAGCCGTGATAAGCAAAATGTTGCATCTTGAAACAGGTGGGAATCTATGAATGCAAAGGTTTGGGACAAAACCCATTCACAAGCCACAAGCAAAAGTACACAACATGATCAAAAAGGATCTCCATCTGGAAAGGAAGCCACGAGGGTATGGGTTTCTCAAGATAAGGATCCTACTGATATCCCCTGTTCAACTGTTCCATACTTCAAGAGCTAGAGAATGAAACGCTTATTCATACTATTCCATATAAAGACATACCACCCAAGTCACTTTCCTCAGCGCCTATGGGTTTCTGTGTGATCGGATTTTTTAAATGGATGCTGAAAAACGTTGTTCTCTTACACACAAAATGGATTATGAAAAGCATCAGGGAAGAGTAGTGTGCTTTGAACGTAAAATACTTATGACGGAGCCTTTTGCAATGGCAGTGTAGTGTGTGATAGACATGACTGTACGTGGTGACATGAAGTGAAACGATGTGGTAAGGCTATAAAATTAGTTTAATATAACGTATCAGCCTCTATCTAAATCAGAAATGCCACTTGTGTGTCCGCTTTTCACACTTACACTTTTTTTTAACGATCTCAACCAAACTTGGTTTTCACCTTTAATGAATCTCTTTAAGGAGTGTCACGCGGGATCGATGAATGAATTTGATACTCATAACACTCTTTAAGAATACTTTGGACTAAAAAGAAATTGTGAAACGTCGAAACCAGTATCCATATGAATTTGATATTGTTCCGTTAGTATGGATGTAAATATAAATTTGGTATTGTTCCGTTAGTGTGGGCCCCCCAGTGGCACAGCGGTAGGTCTGCGGGCTTACAACGCTAGAATCTGGGTTCGAATACCCGTGGTGGGCAGATCACAGATAGCCCATTGTGTAGTTTTGTACGTAATTACAAAACAAACCGTTAAAGTGGATTTAAACTAAAGTCTGTATTGGTGCCACCTTTCAGGCCTACAGTTTTTGACATATATCAAACTAGATTGGCATGCAATCTTAGGGTCTCCCCTTGGAAGTGAAATAGGTTTGTTCGATCTGTACCCTCTATGTCGCCCACGGGACCTGACCCCTATGTTACTGCCCAAGGACTTCCATGTCTTTCCTGTGCGTAGAAAGGGTACGACAGCTAGCATGTACATATATATTGAAATCACAACTATAAGGCTAGCGTTGAATAGCTCTGATGGGAATTACCGCAGTCAGTAGTGAGTGTTATTGTTATTGGTCCGATACAGCCATCTTTAATCAATCCCACGTACTTATATCTACACAAACAGAACATCATGAAATAATTTATTACTTTTAGCAACACAGGTTTTGGCTGTAACGTGCCCTAATACGATAAATAGGGGGGTGGTGGACGTGTACAAGGGCAGTTATAACGAGACAATAAATAAAATTATTCGAATTTTTTGTCTGACTAAGACTACAAATTAAATATGATGAGCTCACTTGTGAAGTTACTTTGTTTGTGTGTTTACACATAATACGTCTTTAAATATTTTATTGAATTAATATTTATTGTTTTTTTACACATAATACGTCTTTAAATATTTGACTGAATGACTATTTATTTTTTTACACATAATACGTCTTTAAATATTTTATTGAATTAATATTTATTTGTTTTTGCACATAATACGTCTTTAAATATTTGACTGAACTAATATTTATTGTTTTTTTACACATAATACGTCTTTAAATATTTTATTGAATTAATATTTATTTGTTTTTTACACATAATACGTCTTTAAATATTTGACTGAATGACTATTTATTTTTTTACACATAATACGTCTTTAAATATTTTATTGAATTAATATTTATTTGTTTTTGCAAATAATACGTCTTTAAATATTTGACTGAATTAATATTTATTTGTTTTTTACACATAATACGTCTTTAAATATTTGACTGAATGAATATGTTTCTTTTTACACATAATACGTCTTTAAATATTTGACTGAATTAATATTTATTTGCTTTTGCACATAATACGTCTTTCAATATTTGACTGAATTAATATTTATTTGTTTTTTACACATAATTCGTCTTTAAATATTTGACTGGATGAATATTTTTCTCTTTTACACATAATACGTCTTTAAATATTTTATTGAATTAACATTTATTTGTTTTTTACACATAATACGTCTTTAAATATTTGATTGAATGAATATTTTTCTTTTTTTGCACATAATACGTCTTTAAATATTTGACTGAATTAATATTTATTCGTTTTTTTACACATAATACGTCTTTAAATATTTTACTGAATTAATATTTCTTTCTTTTTTATTTTACACATAATACGTCTTTAAATATTTTACTTAATTATAAATATATTTGTTTCGCACAATTAAGTTTATTTAACGTTAATTTAGTAGAAACATTTAACAACAACAATTTTTTTTTTCTGTTTGTTTGAAACAGATTATCAGAAGAAAACCCCTTGTTTAATGATAATAAAAGAAATAACTAAATATTCCTGAAACCAAGTTGTTATTGCGTAAACAGAATACAAAGAATCAAGAATCAGTTAACGCACCTTCACAAGACATTAGATTATATTAAAAAATTAAGCCTCTTCAGGCTTAAACTCTACATCTGCAACGAATGACTGTCGTCCAAACAAGACATGTTGGCCACACAACTGATGATACAAGAACTTATCTCTGTTAGTATTTTCAACACCATGTTAAAGATTGCAAAACATTTTAAACTGTTATTGCTAGATGTGAGTTTAAGAACTTGAAAATGTACACTAAGTTCGATTCTAAATTATTGTTTATTTGTTGTTGGTTTTTAACAGAAGTAATAGTAGTAGTAGTATTTCCTGCAATCAAATTTTAATAGTTTTTTGTATCTACCAATGTTTGTTCAAATAAACGTTTATTTTTCATGAGACATTAGTAATAATTCAGTTAATTACAAATTTCACTTTGGTCAAAATAAGTGATTTCTTAATAAGCGTGTTGACTATGAATTTACTCCGTGTATACGATCTGAAAAACATTAAACCTGTATTTTGTTCGATTAAGTAACGCCTCCCAGTGGTACAGCGGTACGTCTGCGGACTTACAACGTTAGAATCCGTGTTTCGATACCCGTGGTGGGCAGAGCACAGATAGCCCATTGTGTTGCTTTGTGCTTGACTTCAAACAAACAAACAGCTAAAATATGTTATTCTAAGACATGTTTTATGTTATGATCGAAAATAAATATTGTGAAAAAATAATGGTATCAGAAGTATCTCACGTGACGAAAAAACAAAAAAGTTATTATAATCTGTTAGCTGAGTTTTTGCA
>NW_013672813.1:22361-23140 GCF_000517525.1 Limulus polyphemus
ACCAAAAACCTTTTCAACCATTAAATTCGGAAACGTTATCTGAAAGTTTTAATAGATTCAGTGAAGTTACGAAACGTTATCTGAAAGTTTAATAGATTCAGTGAAGTTACGAAACGTTTTCTGAAAGTTTTATTAGATTCAGTGAAGTTACGAAACGTTATCTGAAAGTTTTAATATATTCAGTGAAGTTACGAAACGTTATCTGAAAGTTTTATTAGATTCAGTGAAGTTACGAAACGTTATCTGAAAGTTTAATAGATTCAGTGAAGTCCGAAACGTTATCTGAAAGTTTTATTAGATTCAGTGAAGTTACGAAACGTTATCTGCAAGTTTTAATAGATTCAGTGAAGTTACGAAACGTTATCTGAAAGTTTTATTAGATTCAGTGAAGTTACGAAACGTTATTTGAAAGTTTTATTAGATTCAGTGAAGTTACGAAACGTTATCTTAAGACTTTTAATTATAATCCAATCAGCAGTAACCCGTTAGAATACTTTGCTTAGCTATAATAACTGTATAGAATGTTTTCCTGGTCATTGAAACTACGTTGTAGCACACACATGGATTTATTCCTTGTCCTCTCATTATGGTTACCAAGGAGACCAAGCACGCGCTAACGGGATGACGTGGAAGAGGTTACAAACATCATCACAGTTTAATTAGACAACACGACCTAAAGAACAGAAGGAAATATTTTATTTTCATGCCTTATGAATTATTTGGATCCTCTAGTAACCATTGCGTTACATGGTCAGAGATCCCAAGGTTCGCGTATCGAG
>NW_013672813.1:23684-25426 GCF_000517525.1 Limulus polyphemus
GCCCATTTTGTAGATTTATGCTTAATAAAAAAAAAAAATCGCGGCTCGAATCTTGGGCTTTTCAATCCGCAAACCAAGACGCTAATTATTATATCAAGTCTAATTTTTTATCTTTTATCTTCATAATAACGACAAAATATACAATTTTTTATCTAGCTGAAATGTTAAAAAAACAACAACAAAGATATTCATTTGACTGTATATAACATTTGGTGAATTTTTGAAGTCTATCTAAAACAGGATGGCGTTCAAATAATTTCTTTAAAGCTACAATTGTAAAGTGTATGCATCTGTTGCACTGCAAGTGTCTTAAGCCTTTCTACAATGAAACATTTCTTTAGAATATTACATTTTGTCATTATACTATTACTACACTTGTTTAACTGGGATCAAAAGTGAAGTAACACTTTGGTTACTATTTACATCTTTGATTTTAATTCGTATAGTATATATAATTAGTATATATATATATCTTATATATTTATATATAGCAGTCCAAGTGAATCTCAAAAATAAAATAACCTATGAACTTGGAGCTCTAAAAATAGTTTTCTGCCTTTTATTTTTCTCATTGAAGTATTGAATAATTGTAACATAGAAACCCACAAAATACCATCCGCGTTTCATATAAATTTTTTGTAGATTTATGCAGTTCAGTTGCCGTTCCATGACAAACTCTTTAGTTCAATATTATTGGATTTAACATAACTTTTTATATTTCGTATTTTTCTAACAATAAAAAACACATTCTCTTTAGCCATTTCAAAGTTTCACGTGCATTAACAAAATAACCTTTTAGTGATGGTAAAATGAAAAACAGACATGAACAAAAGGCCTAGTATAGCAGTAGGGACACGAGCTTTCATTATGATTATGAGAGCGCAGTTTCAGTTCTTTGCAAAAAAGAAAAAAAACGAGGCCAGGTAATAATAGCTTTCGAAAAACACAAAGACTGTTACGTCACTTTACTTTCAGGACGAAGAAATGGAAAAAATATAATAAGTTTCTATTTTTATACGTATGCTATTTTTAACATAGAAAGGTTCTAGAATGAACATAAACAGAAACCTGCAGAACCAAACTAAGTACTTTCTGTAGAAAATATCCATTCCGAATGTAATAACTTCCCAATACTGGTATAAAGGCTTTAACTCTAATGTAATAACTTCCCAATCCTGGTAAAAAGGCTTCAACTCTAATGTAATAATTTCACAATACTAGTATAAAGGCTTCAACTCTAATGTAATAACTTCACAATACTGGTATAAATGCTTCAACTCTAATGTAACAACTTCACAATACTGGTATAAAGGCTTCAACTCTAATGTAATAACTTCACAATACTGGTAAAAAGGCTTCAACTCTAATGTAATAGCTTCCCAATACTGGTATAAAGGCTTCAATTCTAATGTAATAACTTCCCAATACTGGTAAAAAAGCTTCAACTCTAATGTAATAACTTCCCAATAGTGGTATAAAGGCTTCAACTCTAATGTAATAACTTCCCAATACTGGTATAAAGGCTTCAACTCTAATGTAATAACTTCACAATAGTGGTAAAAAGCCTTCAACTCTAATGTAAGAACTTCACAATACTGGTATAAAGGCTTCAACTCTAATGTAATAACTTCACAATACTGGTATAAAGGCTTCAATTCTAATGTAATAACTTCCCAATACTGGTAAAAAAGCTTCAACTCTAATGTAATAACTTCCCAATAGTGGTATAAAGGCTTCAACTG
>NW_013672813.1:26426-29761 GCF_000517525.1 Limulus polyphemus
TAATGTAATAACTTCACAATACTGGTAAAAAGGCTTCAACTCTAATGTAATAGCTTCCCAATACTGATATAAAGGCTTCAACTCTAATGTAATAACTTCCCAATACTGGTAAAAATGCTTCAACTCTAATGTAATAACTTCCCAATACTGGTAAAAAGGCTTCAACTCTAATGTAATAACTTCCCAATACTGGTATAAAGGCTTCAACTCTAATGTAATAACTTCACAATACTGGTATAAAGGCTTCAACTCTAATGTAATAACTTCACAATAGTGGTAAAAAGGCTTCAACTCTAATGTAATAACTTCACAATACTGGTATAAAGGCTTCAACTCTAATGTAATAACTTCCCAATACTGGTAAAAAAGCTTCAACTCTAATGTAATAACTTCCCAATACTGGTAAAAAGGCTTCAACTCTAATGTAATAACTTCCCAATACTGGTAAAAAAGCTTCAACTCTAATGTAATAACTTCACAATACTGGTATAAAGCCTTCAACTCTAATGTAATAACTTCACAATACTGGTATAAAGGCTTCAACTCTAATGTAATAACTTCACAATACTTATAAAAAGTTTCAACTCAAATGTAAAATACTTGTAAAAAGGCTTCAACTTTAATGTAATAACTTCAATCTGCTCGTAGAAAATTCTAACTTAATTATAGGGGCATAAAAGATTGTCCATATGAAATCCCAACTCTACCATACTACAAATTTCAACTTTACCATAATGACACTTCAACCTATCAAAAGAAAATTACATCATAGTTTCACTTAGCATGCACATAGAAAAACTACAGCTATAGAGCAACGACACTTCAAACTACTCGTAGGAAGCTCTAACAATAGTATAACGACACTCAAGCCTGTTCGTAAAACTAAAACTATGGAGCAACGACACTTCAAACTACTCGTAGGAAGCTCTAACAATAGTATAACGACACTTAAGCCTGTTCGTAAAACTAAAACTATGGAGCAACGACACTTCAAACTACTCGTAGGAAGCTCTAACAACAGTCCAACGACACTCAAGCCTGTTCGTAAAACTACAACTATGGAGCAACGACACTCCAAACTACTCGTAGGAAGCTCTAACAATAGTCTAACGACACTCAAGTCTGTTCGTAGAAAAAAATCTCTAACTCTAGCACAGCGACACTTCAACATGCCAGTAGGAAACTCTAACTCTAGTAGAATATACCTGGGTTTTCTGGGCCACTTGGGTGCAAACGAATTCAAAACACGCAAAATGTAAAAAAACAACAATAATAGCTCCAAATCCTCCAAAAAAATAGCTTAAAATCACCAAAAATAACAATTACTAAAAATTCCCCACGTTTTCCTGCCCTCCAAATCTCAAAATCCCCACGTTTTCCTGTCCTCCAAATCTCAAATTTCTCACGTTTTCCTGTCCTCCAAATCTCAAAATCCCCACGTTTTCCTGTCCTCAAAATCTTAAATTTCCCACGTTTTCCTGTCCTCAAAATCTCCAATTTCCCACGTTTTCCTGCTCTCGAAATCTCAAATTCCCCACGTTTTCCTCTCCTCCAAATCTCAAATTTCCCACGTTTTCCTGCCCTCCAAATCTCAAATTCCCCACGTTTTCCTGCCCTCCAAATCTCAAATTCCCCACGTTTTCCTGTCCTCAAAATCTCAAATTTCGCTTCCATTTGGAGACTGAATATTAAACATATCTCTAGTTAGAGACTAAATATAAAAATATGCTTTAAAAAATTCCAAAATTCATCAAAACATAGCTCAAAAATGTATAAAAATTCTTAACATAATACTTATTACAAAATATTAATGGGAAATTTAGTTCAATCTTATCGTCATTTTTCGGAAATATTTCCATAACTTTTGTATTTCTAAATATAGAGGCGTTTCCTGATATAGCTTAATAGTAAAAGAATATAACTCTCTCTCTGTCTCTTACCAAGCTTTTACAAAAATATGTTTGGTGAATATGTGTTTTCAGTATTTTCGAAATGGACCTATTTCTTTTTGTCCAATTTTAAATCTATAACACAAACTTAACATTCGTGTTCTAAACACTACAATGATTTTCAAATATCTATAACATCAATATTAATCTTTCTTTTAATAAAAATATTATTATTGATTACATAATCTGTTTTATAGTTTACGTAAGATCCAGTAAATTTCTAGTTACGTAATCTGTCTTATAGTCCACGTAAGATCCAGTAAATGTCTAGTTACGTAATCTGTTTTATAGTCCACGTAAGATCCAGTAAATGTCTAGTTACATAATCTGTTTTATAGTCTATATAAGATCCAGTAAATGTCTAGTTACGTAATCTGTTTTATAGTCCATGTAAGATCCAGTAAATGTCTAGTTACGTAATCTATTTTATAGTCCACGTAAGATCCAGTAAATGTCTAATTACATAATCTGTTTTATAGTCCACGTAAGATCCAGTAAATGTCTAGTTACATAATCTGTTTTATAGTCCACGTAAGATCCAATAAATGTCTAGTTACATAATCTGTTTTATAGTCCATGTAAGATCCAGTAAATGTCTAGTTACATAATCTGTTTTATAGTCCACGTAAGATCGAGTAAATGTCTAGTTACATAATCTGTTTTATAGTCCACGTAAGATCGAGTAAATGTCTAGTTACATAATCTGTTTTATAGTCCATGTAAGATCCAGTAGATGTCTAGTTACATAATCTGTTTTATAGTCCACGTAAGATCCAGTAGATGTCTAGTTACATAATCTTTTTTATAGTCCATGTAAGATCCAGTAAATGTCTAGTTACATAATCTGTTTTATAGTCCACGTAAGATCCAGTAAATGTCTAGTTACGTAATCTGTTTTAAAATCCACGTAAGATCTAGTAAATGTCTGGTTACATAATTTTCTGAAGGCCATAGATAGGCCTAAATAAAATGTTTTTTAATTGTGTACCAGTTTAACGTTGAATATTATTCATGATTTTGTCTGGTTACATAATATGTTTTAAAATCCACAAATACTAATGTAACGAAAGTAAGTTATAACCCTGAAACAGTTTATATAATAGAAGTAGATTGGACTGTCATTCAGATATGCTTGAAACACCAGAGAGCTCTTTAGCGAAAAGAGAAATAAAACTAATGACAACTTTAAACGACAAAAAAATCACGTACTTCAACATTGTTCGTCATCGAGAGTTAGCATTCAAACAATCTGATTGGTTAAAAGAATATTGTTACGACAGCGGAAGTCACGTGAGCCTGGTAACACGTAATGCGGAGGCCCGGCATGGCCAGGTGGTTAGGGTGCTCGAATCCCCGTCACACCAAACGTGCTCGCCCTTTCAGCCG
>NW_013672813.1:29971-32623 GCF_000517525.1 Limulus polyphemus
GTGCAGATAGCCCTCGTGTAACTTTGCGCGAAATTCAAAAACAAACAAACGTAATGCGTTCTAGAAAGATCGGGGAACATCACGAATAATCCAGTATGTGCTAGGTGCCCTCTATTCCTGTATATAAGTGCGCCGGATAATGTGAGACGAATTAATCGGAATATAGAATTGAAGACAGACAGAGACGGATAATTGAGTAAAGCGCGGTAGTAAGTAAGTGCGTGAATCGTTCCCTGTGAATTATAACTTGTTTTTATAAAATTAGTTAAGTTAAATTGGCTGTGGAAATTAAGTGTATTTTCAAAGTTGTATTCAGAAAGAATAAACCAGTTTTATTTAAGAAAGGACTTGTGTCGCTAAAGTTTCATCGTAAAGAAATTATACGGGAAATTAACTAACGACCAGAGACGTAACAATATATTCTCAACCGATAAACTAAATGCGAAATAAGATCTAAAGGCACTTATGATTTCTTTACGTAAAAAGACTGTCGAAAATATTAGAAACGAATTGATGGTATTTTGATGGAAAGAAAGTTGAAAAATTAATAGCTAAATAAAACTTCAAAAACGTAGCAGTATTTACAGAACAAAAGTAATGACACTAAAATGTTCTTTTCTCATGAAAAGGCCCGGCATGGCCAGGTGGTTAGGGAGCTCGACTCGCAATCTGAGGGTCGCGGGTTCGAATCCCCGTCAAACCAAACATGCTCGCCCTTTCAGACGTGGGGGCGTTATAAAGTGGCGGTCAATCCCACTATTCGTTGGTAAAAGAGTAGCACAAGTTGGCATGCTCGCCCTTTCAGCCGTAGGGGCGTTATAATGTGACGGTCAATCCCACTATTCGTTGGTAAAAGAGTAGCCAAGAGTTGGCATGCTCGCCCTTTCACCCGTGGGGGCTTTATAATGTGACGGTCAATCCCACTATTCGTTGGTAAAAGAGTAGCCCAAGAGTTGGCATGCTCGCTCTTTCAGCCGTGGGGGCGTTATAATGTGACGGTCAATCCCACTATTCGTTGGTAAAAGAGTAGCCCAAGAGTTGGCGGTGGGTGGTGATGACTAGCTGCCTTCCCTCTAGTCTTACACTGCTAAATTAAGGACGGCTGGCGCATGATAGCCCTCGTGTAGCTTTTGCGCGAAATTCAAAACAAAGAAACAGTGAATTCCATAAAAACAACTGGGCAAATTTAAAAACAAACAATTCTCATGAAAAACGCCAATTGTAGTAGAACAATAATTGAACTTTCCATTAAAAATCAAAACTATATTTTAACGACACACAAAACTTCTCACAAATATCTCCAACATTAACCTTCACTTCTACTCAAACTTCATAAGTAAAATGATACGTATATTAATACTCACCAAGAAAAACAACAAAATAAAAAAAAGTAGGCCTATATTAAACATTACATTCGCGTTATAGAAATTTTCTTTTGAAATTACGATAATTGTGTATAGGCTTAGTTGTAGAGGAATAAAAAAAAACATTTACTGAAACGTAAAACCAGACAAGTCTCTACTTGTTTACACAACAGAATATTTTGAATGCTAGCCTTTTCTCATAAGCCGAGTGTAACAAGTAAATGTTTGTTTTACTTTAATGAAACAGGCGTGATAAAGGCTCAGCAAGCGAAAACAACCGTAGAAACAGTAGCTTAAACTGTTAGAC
Source organism: Limulus polyphemus (assembly GCF_000517525.1). Lineage (NCBI taxonomy): Eukaryota > Metazoa > Arthropoda > Merostomata > Xiphosura > Limulidae > Limulus > Limulus polyphemus. The sequence goes on from NW_013672813.1 coordinate 31,643, forward strand.
TTATAAATCTTTTTGTCAATTCAATTGACGCTGCCTCTTTTATTTGTTGTGGATCAGTCCTCCTTGCGAGTGCAATATACAAAGAAACAAACAGTCTATGGATCGAACCAGTCTATTTTCTTGAAACAACAGTTGGCAAATGGAAAACGGGTTCCATTTATAATGGTTCTGTTCATAATTAAAAAAAAAAAGAAAACAAAAAAAAACGTTTTCTCTATCCTTAAACGCCTGAAGGAGGGAACAGTATTGTCTGCCATATTGTTATTGACACAATAACAAATGAATCTGAACAAATACGAGAGTTAGAAGTTAATCTATATAAATACAATAATACTGTCAGTTGTATGTATCTATATTACAATAATAGTACTTTCTGTTGTATGTTATCTATATAAATATAATAGTACTGTCTGTTGTATGTTATCTACATAAATATAATAGTACTGTCTGTTGTATGTATCTATATAAATATAATAGTATTGTCTGTTGTATGTATCTATATTACAATAATAGTACTGTCTGTTGTATGTTATCTACATAAATATAATATTACTGTCTGTTGTATGTATCTATATAAATATAATAGTACTGTCTGTTGTATGTATCTATATTACAATAATAGTACTGTCTTTGTATGTTATCTATATAAATATAATAGTACTGTCTGTTGTATATTATCTACATAAATATAATAGAACTGTCTGTTGTATGTTATCTATATAAATATAACAGTACTGTCTGTTGTATGTATCTATATAAATATAATAGTACTGTCTGTTGTATGTTATCTATATAAATATAATAGTACTTTCTGTTGTATGTATCTATATAAATATAATAGTACTGTCTGTTGTATTTTATCTATATAAATATAATAGTACTTTCTGTTGTATGTATCTATATAAATATAATAGTACTGTCTGTTGTATTTTATCTATATAAATATAATAGTACTTTCTGTTGTATGTATCTATATAAATA
>NW_013672813.1:33463-35756 GCF_000517525.1 Limulus polyphemus
TTTATCTATATAAATATAATAGTACTTTCTGTTGTATGTTATCTATATAAATATAATAGTACTTTCTGTTGTATGTATCTATATAAATATAATATTACTGTCTGTTGTATGTACATGTAACTACTTCGCAGGGTATGGATGGATCTTCACCAAAATTGGTATGGAGGTTCATTAGGTTCATGGGGGGATACACATTTTGTGTTTTGCAGTTTTGTGGGCGTTTTTGTTTCTTTTACAATTACATATAAGGGATGAATTAACATAAAATTAACATGAATTTACATAGCTTCCGTCTAGGGGACGTGCACTACATTTAGTATGTTATTATTATTATATTATTACTAAAACTATAGCAACTGAAAAAATAATTTTATCCATCAGAACTTCAAGAAATGTAAGAAAGAAAATACAGTAGAGGGCGTGATATGCGTGTTCTCAGTAAAAGTGGTAAATTGTTACAAGTTTTTAAAGAAAACCGGCGCATATTTCACATATTAAAGTGAAGAGAAAATCACGAAACGAAATATTCACAGACGAATTAACAGAACTTAAATCAAATTTTTTCGCTTCTGTTCTCGTGCCGATGCAAAATTTATCTTTTAATTAAGCTGATATCATCACAAACATCAATGCTTAAATGGTTTTGCAAACGACAAATACTACCCTGTTGTTTCTAGGTTACTAGATAATGGTTACACACTCAGAGTGGCTCCGTCTGGGGGCAAAACACATCATAATGTAAAAAAAAAAGGTAAAACTAAATACAGTGTAAATTATTTTACAATAAAGTTTAAATTCACACTAACGGAACAATACCAAACTTAAATTAAAAGTTGTTTCGACGTTTCAAAGATCTTCTCCAGTCCAACGTTCGATTAAAAAGGACATGTGAGATGTTGAAACTAGTTTCCCATGTAAATTTTGTATTGCTTCACGATTTTTGGATTTAAAATTCCCTATATTGTATTATGTATAGGATTAGAGTAAATTAATCTAATCTATGAGACCTTTTTTTATTATTATTATTAGTTATATTTTTGTGCGTCAGGGGGAGGGGCCGGATTCAACTTTTATTGCTCATCTGGTTCTCTACCAGCCTACCCTCAAACTGAAATTCTTTTAGGCAGGATTAGCGTAAATTAATTTATGAGACTTTTTTTTGTTATTAATTAAAATTTGTGTACGTCAGTGGGAGGGGGGCGTATACCCTATTCAATTTTTATTGCTCATCTGGATCTCTACCAGCCTACCATCAAACTGAAATTCTTTTAGGCAGGATTAGCGTAAATTAATTTATGAGACCTTTTTTTTTGGCGTGATTAAACAATAAATCGAAAAGGTTTGACCTCCTGAGTCCAAAACTGTAATTAGACCTCAAATTGGTCAAGAGACAAGAGAGTTATGAGCTAAAACAGTGCTGTTCTGTGAGCTGCTATGCTAAAAAACTGTTGTCAACTCGATTTAAACTAATCTTTATAGGCTAAAAACCCGAGATTACTAAATATAAGACTGGACATTTCATACACTGTTCGAGTTACTTGAATGCTCTTTTCTCTTTACATTTGCACGCTCTCCTAGTCACAACCATGAAAATTATCTACCACTTATAATGGAAGACACCATGTTACTCAATATCCTGGAGTTCTGTGCTGGTTTATTCGCGTACTTCTGCGAACCAATCCTAGGGGAATTCTCCCCCCGAGATTTTTAGTCTTAAATGAACTATTGCGTGTTATGTCTCCTTTAACCTAGTGGTGTAATATTACTCTTTGATTCTCTATAAATGCTGTTACCTAAGAATAGGGTTAATAAAAATAATTCCATTTTGCGAGAATATCGTGATGCTATTTTGTTATGCTTGAAATTTATATTAATGAAAGTTTAGGCTAGCACGTTAAATGAGCAACACAATGCCTGTGAAATGTTGTATAACAACAACATTTCACAGTTGAGTAGAAATACACTGTGTATAACAACACAGTGTATTTCTACTCAAAGTGTGAAATGTTGTATAACAACACAGTGTATTTCTACTCATACTGTGAAATGTTGTATAACAACACAGTGTATTTCTACTCAACCTGTGAAATGTTGTATAACAACACAGTGTATTTCTACTCAAGCTGTGAAATATTGTATAACAACACAGTGTATTTCTACTCAACCTGTGAAATGTTGTATAACAACACAGTGTATTTCTACTCAACCTGTGAAATGTTGTATAACAACACAGTGTATTTCTACTCAACCTGTGAAATGCTGTATAACAACACAGTGTATTTCTACTCAAACT
>NW_013672813.1:36564-38555 GCF_000517525.1 Limulus polyphemus
GTTTGAAATGTTGTATAACAACACAGTGTATTTCTACTCAAACTGCGAACATTGTATAACAACACAGTGTATTTCTACTCAAACTGCGAACATTGTATAACAACACAGTGCCTTTTTACTCAAACTGCGAACATTGTATAACATCACAGTGCCTTTTTACTCAAACAATGAAGCATTTTATAACAAAACAGTGTATACCTACTGCTGTGTTAACATATAAACAAGGAAGCTATTGATTCCTCCTTGAAACACCTGTAAAGTGTCTGCCTCCACTACCATCGACGGCATTCCATAAGACAACCATCTTATTAAGAAATAGAACTGTCTTAATTGCAGCCTAGTCTGTCTGTTCAAATTTTAAGCCTCTGTTTTCTCGCCCCATTGTCTTCAGAATACACATCAAAGAAATCAGAGACCTTTATCCTTTCGACCCTCGAGATAACTTTGTAACCTTCAATAAGATGACCTCTCACTCTTCTTTTGTCAAGAAAAAAATATGTTAATTAAAATACTTTAATATATCCCATAATATAACCCTTCCATCTTCAGAATCATCTTAGTATCAAAACTGTACACAGTATTCTAAACGATGCTTAGCTAGTAATTTGTATAAAGAGATAAGTACCTCTTTTGTGTTGCACTCAATATGTCTCTAAGTACATCTTAAAATTCTATTAGACAGAGTACTGTCTCGATGGGTTGAGTTACTTATCTACCATTAAGCTAATACGATTTTCTTCAGTCACATTACTGAGTGGGTCCCAATCAGTATTAAATGTATGATAACACACCAGCGTTATCTTGAAATAATGTAATTGATGGATACTAGCCAAATATTTGTCCAACTGATCAATTGACCCAAGTCAGTTTGTAGTGTCTGACCACCCTAATTAGGGGTAGAAATACGCAGGAGTTTAGTGTCCCCCGCAAACTTTACCAATTTACCAATTATTCCTCTTTCAGTCGCCTTAATGTGAAGAAGAAAAATTAGACATCCAAAAACTGTTTCCTGAGACACTTTACTGATCAACAGAGTCCAGTTTGACTGGGCCCTTAATAACAACCTTGTGCCTTGTTTCATCAACTACCTTAATATCCAATCAACTAATCATTCCCAAACTCCTACTGATACGATCGTCTAAACTACATCTTTGTATGGCAACTTAGCAGAAGCTTTTTAAAAAAATATAAGTACATCATTCAAATTACAATTAACATCCTCTAAAAGTTAACAGATCAGTAAGAGAGGATTTACCTTTAATGATTTCCTATTGGCTAATATTTTACTTCATTACATGATTTTATCACAGAATATTTCACAGTACACAAGTAAAACTAACATCACACCTCTTTTTTTATTCAGCCTATGAAACATTATGTAAAAAAAACAGTACCTTATTACTCGTACAGTAAAATGTAATATAACAAAAGCGTTTCTTATTCCTCAAACAAGAGAGAATCGTCAATAGCCGCGGCTGTAATTAGCTCTCAAATCGTCCAAGAGATGGAGCCACGCGCTTAAAGTTTCTTTGATGACCACTAATTTTGACTACAGTATCATTAGCCTCAAATTTATCATCTGAATCTTTTTTTTCAAACACTTTGTACATACATTTTGTTCTGTGACGTGGAAAGCCTGTACACATTAACATCAAATTCGTCATCTGAATCTCTATTTTTTTTTCTACATGAATTTTATTCTGTGATGTGGAAAGCATTATGAGTCTTTCAAAGATTCCCTGGTTCCAGACTCCTTTTTAATCAAGTAATCAGTAACTTAATTGATGACCGAATAATAATCGAGGCAAATTTGAATATTTTGTTTTTTTTTTGTTTTTGAATTTCGCGCAAAGTTACACGAGGGCTATCTGCGCTAGCCGTCCCTAATTTAGCAGTGTAAGACTAGAGGGAAGGCAGCTAGTCATCACCACCCACCGCCAACTCTTGGGCTACTCTTTTACCAACGAATAGTGGGATTGACCGTCACATTA
>NW_013672813.1:39555-45234 GCF_000517525.1 Limulus polyphemus
CTTTTACCAACGAATAGTGGGATTGACCGTCACATTATAACGCCCCCACGGCTGAAAGGGCGAGCATGTTTGGTGTGACAGGGATTCGAACCCGCGACCCTCAGATTGCGAGTCGAGTGCCTTAACCACCTGGCCATGCCGGGCCCAAATTTGAATATCCATATTTGCATTCCGTGTATTCAACCATTCTGGTTTGAAATTGTTTAAGTAAATCTCTCTAACTTTCCTTTTTAGAACGATTGGAATCCCAAAAGTGGAGATACGTAGAGCTTTGATATACCAGTCTTCTGACACATTTGGCTTCTGAATAATTTCATATATTTCATGTATTTTTCTAAATCTTCAGGTATCAACTTTTCTAATTCATTTCAACAAGACTCAGCAATTCATTGTTATGTGTTATTATCTTTTCCTTTTCCTCTTCATCTGTGTCCTTTGGAAGAGGTTCGGCAATGATAGCCTCTTTACTCGGAAACTTTGGATATGATAACCTACACTCTTCACCATACTTTCGACAGGACTTTGTGTGGTGATGAGTTTACACGTCATCAACAACCTTTTCAAGATTTTCGTGATCCCTGAACTTGATGACGGTGGCTTTTTTTATCTGAACTAAACTCTTCATCAAAGCAAAATTTTTGCATGGCATATTTTAGGCCAGGTTAATCATTATCCAAATAATCCATATCAAACCATACTACACCATGCACATCAGTGGCTCCTCTGAGCTGAAATTTAATTCTGTCAGTATTGTACGGTCATACGGTGCTTTTTACCCATCGTAATGTGCTTTCTGAATTCTCAAACACGGTAGTCAAAATTACATGTTATTATCAGGACACCATTTCGAACCAGCTCATGGACATTTTCATTCGCGAAAAAATCTTCCAACAGAATGCCATCAGCCATTATAATTTCATCTGTTAAAAACAAAGATTTCTGTTCATCTGCAACCACTTTCTCATACATAATTTTTCTTCCTTTATTTTCCAATACGGTTGTGAAATTTTCACTCCATCTTCTCTCGCTGCGCCTCCCAGTGACACAGCGGTATGTCTGCAGACTTAAAACGCTAGAATCCGGGTTTCGATACCTGTGGTGGGCAGATCACAGATAGCCCATTGTGTAACTTTGTGCTTAATTACAAACAAACAAAAAATCTCTCGCTGCAGGAGAGAGAAAAGAAGAATTGAAAAAGTCCAAGTTGTTATAATTTTGCAGGAATTTCAAACTTTGCTTGTCTCCAATATTTTGGGGTACCCCTGATTTTATCAAACACTGTTAAGCCATCTTAAATAGACAACATTTCACTTGAATCCTTATACATTTGGCCTTTCAGATGAAATATGTTATAACTTTCCAACTGATGCATTTAAATCAAATTGAGTGCTGCAAAAAAACAAGGACAGAATTTTTTCTGAACCTGTTGTCAATATTTAAAAACCTTTGCAAAAGGTACAGTTGTCTCGAGATTTTCATTTTTTTTCCCTCTTATATGGTGGATTCCAAATTTTCCAGTTGGAAACAAGGAACGAAATGCTTTCATATTCCAATTTTCTTCCCTTAAAAGAAAGCTGGGAATTCTGTCTTCACCAGATTTTGTACTATTATTTTCATTTTTATCCAAAGAACTGTTAACAACAACATCATTTTCTGAATGATAATTGATCATGGCAGTCACATTGTTAACACTGAACTGAAACTTTTTTCTCTGAATTCGTGTTCAGTATAGAGTTTTACTTCTTCCTCTGTAAGGCATTCTCCATTTTATTTCTTATTTGTAATTTCTTTGAATAACCATTGCTCATCAACTGTAAAAGCAATGCCTGTACATAGTTTTCGAAACATTTCTTCATGTTCCACAAGAAAATATTTTTTGTTTGCATTTTTTTGAAATTCATGTTCATTGTTAATAATATTACCATCTGCTTCATCCACCTCGAACACATCCATCAGGATGTTTTTGACACCTCTTAAGATAATCAGAATCAAGATCTATAAATTAATAATGCTGAGTGATAAGAATTTTACAACAAATATTCATTCATTAATCAACCAGGCCGCGTTTGTTGTTCAACTTGGGGCATGATGGTGGTTAAAACAAAATACTTGGCCTTCCTAACTAATGAATGAAAATTTGTTGTAAAATTATTATCAATGCTATAATTGTAGCTACCAGTTTGGCTGCCAGTTTTGATTTTATTACTTTAAGTAGCACATTCAATCCTTTTTTGGCTCCACCCTTTTTCATACTTCAGGTGTGTTTCATTAGATATCATGACTTTTTCTCAATACACACCAACAAAGCACACCAAATAAGAAAGTGACACTGGATAGTAACCAACATTAGGATCGCAACCCTATTATTCGGAAGAGACCTTTACTTTACAGAACCAACCAAATTCTTTAAGATATACGGTGATACGTTTTCCTCTCGAAAACAGTGTTAATAGCTTCCTTTATAGTAACGCCATGGAATCTAGATTAACAGTTTCTTGTCATCACCAACCGTATCAAGCATTATTATTTACGCTATTTGCTTCAGTTAATATCATGTGACGCTAAACGCTCATTAATTAGGATAATTTAATAAAATTTAGCAAATTTGTGCTTAATAGTTGGCAATGAATAATAACCGTCAATCCGTTTGATTCTTTAAAAAACTTGAGCAAGAAACTGCTAATCTAGTTTGTTTGACCTAACCAATACCTATATATTTGCATCTGATTTCACCCTATAGTTTTGCTGCTCTAAATCAGCCGTCTTTTATTCGAATGACAAAAAACGAAAAACGATCCATCTTTATTCTCAGGTCGATACCTCTCGTGACTTTTTGCGTAGGCGTGTGCAAAACGTTTGGTCAAAATTGAGCGGTTTTCTAGAATAACTCTGTAAATGTTCATTATATTTAGACCAAATTTGATACCTAATTATAGGTTTAAAAGATCCATCAGTGTACCAAGTTTGAAAAAATAAACTGCAGGATAATTAAATATGGTTTTCAACGAAATACATTTTCCGTAATTTTGATGCAAAGAAAAAAATAGGAAGAAATCCAATGAAAATTGAAGATTTTATACCTCGTGTAATGGAATGGATTGCCTTGTAACTTGTTATGTGAAGTAAGAGTACAGCATAGCACATCTACTGAAAATATATGATAGTTTGTATTAACACAGTCATACAGAAGGTGGGAAAATCGCTAAACTATCACTCCTGTTAATACTGTGCAGCAGGTTGTTTTCGTCGCACGACACATTACCTCGTGTCTTGATTACTTCACGATGAAGAATGAAAATAAAATACATATAAATGAACAAATAAAATCAAGTAATTTTGATGAGTAAAAGATACAATTGCATACTCATGTGTGTGTGTGTGTGTGCATACTTATCATGTATATAAACATGTTTGTATATTTAATTACAAATGTTCTCACAAGAGCGTGACTAAGAGAAATTAACTGTACCATGTCTGAGCATGAAATGGATACAAACTGAAGATGGTGTCTTAGGTGATGGTGATGCAAAACAAAGAATGTGATAAATCCAACGTTGAAGATCAATAAATTCAATACCAAATAATTTGATGTGGGAAGAAAGCGGGAATACCTCGAGAAAAATCTCACTTCATGGGTATAGATTCTCCTCGTGTGTTCTCTTACACTTGTCATAAGGAAATCAGATCTCAACGGTTGAGGATTGTTTTCTTATCAAATCTATAATTATTTGTTGTGCATTATGTATCGTTTCAGCATTTCACGCGCTCGTGCTTCGTTCGTCACATCTCCCAAAGATGTAACTACTTGTGTCCCAATTTATTTTTTTCGTTGATTGTATCTTCGTTGGTCTAATGTACAAAAATAAAACAGTAATTACTTTGTAGTTATGCCTTATAGTTGTTTGAGATCTATGTTTATAGATAACGTTAGAGATTTTTGTATGATTTGTTTATTAACACTATATCACCGTGTTTTTTAAATTATGACGTTTTTGTTTTCATCATATTTTACTGTAAACAGTTACGTGGATATGTAGTGAATCTGAATTAATGACGTTCTGATGTTTTTGTTTTCATCATATTTTACTGTGAACAGTTACGTGGATATGTAGTGAATCTGAACTAATGACGTTCTGGTGTTTTTGTTTTCATCATATTTTACTGTGAACAGTTACGTGGATATGTAGTGAATCTGAACTAATGACGTTCTGGTGTTTTTGTTTTCATCATATTTTACTGTGAACAGTTATGTGGATATGTAGTGAATCTGAACTAATGACGTTCTGATGTTTTTGTTTTCATCATATTTTACTGTGAACAGTTACGTGGATATGTAGTGAATCTGGACGAATAAACTATTTTATAAAATATTCGTACCTTGTGATCATCTGTCTAACTTTTCGCCAACGTACAGGTGTAACTAAACTCTTCTGTGGAACACCTTAATTTTAGATGGATTATTTCATCTTTAAAAGTATGAAAAACAGTTGTTAATGATCCAAAGGATGAAATAATATTTTTTTTTCACTTAAATGAAACGTCTGAATTACTGACTCTTGATAATTTCACTATTGCGAAACTCTTTCAAAGACCTACTCTTCTTGCCCATGATCAATTCGTTTAAACAACGATAATAGCAGAGAACGGAGTCGAGACTTTCGTCGAACGAATGACTAGCCAGTATCACACGAGCGAAAAGGCTAAATCCAGTCTGTCTTAGTACATTGACTCCTGTAAAAAGAGAGCAGATAAAATCTGTATAAAACAGAGATCCAGCTGCTTTCATTGAAAATGGTATCCACGTAGTCTCATTATGTCAGATGCAGGATGAATCAGAAATAAGGTTATCCAACCAGCTGCTTTCATTGGACAGCTGTATCCGCATGGTGTGTTTATGTCAGAAGCGCGTAGATTAATTTTTTAACCGAATATTGATAATAGTTTATAGTATTTTATGGACAATATTTTAAGATGTGATTGACCTAATTGACTCAAGAAAGAACCTTTCATTTATTTGTGTACAACGATAATTAAATTAAATTAGTAGAAAAAAAACAATTAATTAAATTAAAAACATATATATGTGTACTGTTAAACAATCTCCACCATTAAACACCTACAAAATAAAATAACGAGGGCATCAAATTTGATCAAACCTCGCCATACAGTTAATGCTGATACCCGCACCCAAGTATCCCGTGAACTAAATATATAATAATGAACTTGCTATTGTGGGAACCAACTAGAAAATTTAAAATAACGAACTAAAAATATTATATTAGAATTGGAACAATTTAAAAAAGTTTATCTCTCGACTGATTTTTCCACTTCAACTATATATACATATGTAAAAGGTGAAAAATCCTTTAAAACTTAAAGAATGAGCTTTACTTAATGTAGGTCATAAATAACCAAAAACAAATTCAAAGGGATGGTAATTTTGTTTAAAGGGTTTACATCCAACTGATATATACTGCATCTAGGTTTTAACCGGAATTATCTTTCAGTCTGCGGACTTACAACGCTAGAAACCGGGTTTTGATACCCGTGGTGCTTAATTCCAAACCAGTAAAATCTTTCAGCTCTATTTATATGCCTGGCTCAGTGCATAGTGGCCTATTTTTAGTAGGTATAACATAAAGATTGTTGAAGACTATTTTTAGTAGGTATAACTTTTAT
>NW_013672814.1:0-8985 GCF_000517525.1 Limulus polyphemus
CACTAAAGCCTTGATTACCTTGACTTATTCTAGATTGATGAGATAATTTGTTGGGAAACCTTATTGTCATTTGATAGTTCTAGAACAGGACAGTTTTTTATGCTTATTTTTACATAACTACCTGAGATACATAATTGTCAATTAAACTCCAAAGTTATCTATCATATTAAAGCCTTGCGAGTCGAGCGCTCTAGCCACAAGGCTTACACAAACTAAGGAAATCGAACGGGAAAGAACTGGAGAAGTTAGAAAATAAAGATTCCAATGTCGTATGTAAAGCGTGTACTTTTCAAATTAACAGTTGCTAATAAGGTCAGCTTTATACGGGTCCTTGTGTTAATAAATGAAGTTTCGAACTCATTCCTTCACAAGTTAAATTTTCAAGCACTGGTGGGACACTGATATATAGTTAGATAGATGATCGACGGATGGACAGACACACAGACATATATACAGAGAAAGAGGAATGTATACTATTATAAATTTAATATATAATCTACATCCAGTACGGTATCCTTAACGCATCACTATGTTCACAATAGTATCGACAACATGAAGAAGTCTATAAAATTATTCAGAGAAAAAAGAACGTTGCACTACACTTGTTGCACAACAATCTGAATTTTCTTTTTTCTTGTCAAAATTTCATTATCATTGAGTCACAACCTGCTACAGAAAATGAGAAATTTTCTACCGCAGTGGATCTTTTTAAATTACAAATTATTTAATATTCGCTTAGAAACTTATTTAATCAATACGTTTTTTCAGGAAATTGGATTCGTTATATAAGTATAAATGAAAAATACCGCAATATTTTTAATGATTGTGATAATAAGATAAATAGATAAACATAATAACAACAGCTACAAAAAAAAGAGGACAAAATGAAAACTACGCGATTCCGTTTACTTAAAAGATAATAGTAGCTTAAAATATTATCATCAGAAAATTCGTATTTCTAGAAGGGGGGGGGGCAGAGGCAGCTGCCTCCTCAAGTACGGAATGAGACTCCAAATGGCAGTTTCTATAAGACATTTCTACATAGTTCGGATTAACATACCTAAGCAAATTACGGCATAGCGTAAGGCCCCCAGCTGAATTGAGGGTACACGCGAGGTCATTCTTCTCTCCTCTCCCCAATTCCTTTTGTAAAATGACGTTCCTGAATATATAACTTGTGTAGTTTACACACTTCCGAACACACACAGTAACAATGAACCAATCACGTTATCTTGCAACAATAGTCAAAAATGTATATAAAGATATAGAATTTTCAACCTTAACGGTACTTTATGTGTACGTGTGCTAAATGACCAGATCAAAGGCCACCCTAGTTTTGAAGTGTTGATTAGAGGGAAGGCAGCCAGTCAGTAGCACCCACAGCTGTAAGGAGGGTCGTGTTCGACGCCATCTTGGATCAAACCCTGAACACTTTGATCTGCAGTACGTAATGCTAGAAACTAGGCCTTGCCAGTTTATATGTATATAGAAAATGAAGGAAGTTGTATATTTCGCTAGAGAATAATCACATGGGCTGATTATTACTGCTGCTTAAGATTTAAAAAAAACATCTTAAAAAATGATTCTTGAAGACACATAGGTGTTTCCATACCCCCGTAGTATATTCGTTTTACAATAGTATTTCCATATTTAAATAAATACTCACTAAAGTCACATAGTTGTTTCAGTATAGTCACAATAGTTCTTTCTAGAGTAATAGCAGTATCTCCATGGTTACAGTTATATTTCATAATCAAACTAAAGGGGTATTCAGTAGAGCTCATACCTCATCTACGCAACGTTGATCATATTCGGCTCTCAAAATATACGAAAATGTATCCGTATGTTCGTCGTTATCATCGGACACGGACCATTTCTGGAAGAACAACGACGAATAACATTCTACATATTTCGACCAAGTTTAATCACAATCCGATTATTTGTGACTGAGTTATGGGGCAAAAAATAGTGTGAAATATCGGTCCTCATGTTATTTTCATGACTTTGACCCTCGAAAAACTAATCACCTATAAGTTGGATCATAGTCCAAATGTATAACAATTTTCGTCCAAATCCATTCAGCCATTTTTCGATAAATCCTGCTGACAAACACAGTTGAAAAAAATAATTTCCGACACCTTCTGTGGCGAGGGTATTAGTACTTTTCGCGGTAACAACAGTGCCATAGTGGAATCACTCAAGTGTTCCCATTGACAATAGTACTCTTTTGGTCACGGATGCTTATCTGTCGTGGTTACACTTTTCCTTATAGACACATCCATGATTTTGTAGTCACAGTAGTCATACTAGTCACTTAGTAGTTTCCGAAGTCACAAGAACGGTGTTTGAAGTAATGCAAGTGTGACTGACCGTAATTACAAAAGTACATTTTGAAATGATATATATATCTTTCCATGATCATAATTATTCTTACTAAGACATAAAAGTGCTTTATTAGTGTTATTAATAAAATGTAACTCACATTTATTTACGTATAGGAGTACTAGGTTTTAGCTCTGCGTGTTTTGTCTTATTGGCCACATTTTCCCCATGAATTTCACATGTCTGGCAAATAAGCATATGTCATTATAAATATTAAGTGGAATTAAGCATATTTTCTGTCAATAAACTGTATTCTATCAGAAAAGGTTTGCTCACAAGATGCTTGGGAAGGGCGGGGGAGGGAGACAGGAATATTACTGGCATCCTATGAATTAACACCACAAACAGACCTAATATGTTTATATTCAAACTACTGTGCCTTAGTTAAATAAACAGTAAATAACAGAAGTAGTCGATAATTTGGTACATATTATTTTTTAAGGTTACCTACTTGAATGTTAGCACTGTGACTAAGAGGTGAAAAACAAATTGAATGGATAGTCACACTAAAAATGGTAGGTAATTTTTAACAGTTATTTGTGAAAACTATATACGAGCTATTTTGAGTAGTTTCTATTGTCGTACAAAGCTATGTGTGGAATATTTTTAATAGTTTCTGTTGTCGTTTATAGCTATATATATGAGATGTTTCGAGTAGTTTCTGTTGTCGTACAAAGCTATATATGAGATATTTTGAGTAGTTTCTATTGTCGTACAAAGCTATTTGTGGGATGTTTCGAATAGTTTCTGTTGTCGTACAAATAAAGATGCTATAGTCTTTATGTTCTTATTATACAGAGTGACGAAATATAAACATGTTTACACCTGTTTTTATGAGTTCCCAATATGCCACGTGTTTTGCTGTGGACTTTACTATTTACATTTACTGTTATGCAGCACAGTTTCAATTACCTCATGGACAACAGAAACTATTAAAAATATTCCACACATAGCTTTGTACGACAATAGAAACTACTCAAAATATCTCGTATATAATTTTCACAGACAACAGAAACTACTCGCAACATCTCACATATAGCTATAAACAACAACTGAAACTACTCGAAACATCTCATATATATCTTTGTAGGACAATACAAGCTACTTAAAACAGTTCACATATAGCAATAAACGACAACAGAAACTACTCGCAACATCTTACATATAGCTATAAACAACAACTGAAACTACTCGAAACATCTCATATATATCTTTGTAGGACAATACAAGCTACTTAAAACAGTTCACATATCTCTTTGTAACATCTCTCATTCAGTTTTCCTGCAATTTGAGAGTTTAGTGAAAAACGTTTTAAACATACTTCTTATCTAAGCATGAATAAAAATTACAAAAACTCAATTTTTTTATGTATTAGGGAATAAAACAGCAATATATATATAATATTTGAGGTATAACTCTTAGTGCATTAAAATGTGTATGACAAGAGAGTACTTTTGGAGCAATAACACCTTTTTTATTTAACAGTCAATTATGTTTCGTTTACCTCCTACAGGAAAGTGAATGTTCCGTTCTTTATTCTTGTTTAGTAACAACAACGGTTGAGTGTAGAAAGTACGAGAATAGAATGTATAATACAAATAAAGAGTTACGAGAAACATTCTTTAAGAGTTATTTTTAGAACGTACACCACAGGGAGCTTCTAAATCAAGTAGTTTCAGGCCTATTTGTGACGAACGTTTCAATGTGCTACCATCTTCTTAGGCCTTAAAAAAGTGTGATTTTGCTTTCCTGAACAAAAAAACGAAAGTAGATAGTTAGAAATTTCTGTTTTAAGTCAATGTTTCTAAATTAAAGTGTGAAATAATTCGTTTTCCCTTAAGAGTTCAAAAATACCGAAAAAACATTTTTAAGGTTGGTGGTAAAAATACAGAGATGGTTGGGAAACTGAAACCACACATGTAGTTTTATGCTTCACAGAGAAATACGCAGGAAAAATTCAAGTTTCATTAATTTATTTATTACTTTACGTAAAATATAGAATATGTATGAATTGAACCGCAACAAGCACAAAGTACTATTGTTTTCATAATATATTTCAATTTGCAATGTTTGTTTTAATCTACGTTACTGTGTAATTACCCTAGAAAATTGAAGTTGCATGAAATAAATTAGTGATTAGAGAAATATATGCAGCCTTTTTAGGAAATTCTAATTTATGTTTTTAAATTTAAACGCATCACGCTGAACTATGTTCTGTTAACCCTATTTCTCTTAAGAAAGCTTGTAGCCGAAATGTCAGAGATGATTAATGATGATAATATCTAATGATTATAATTCTCCAGTTTAATGCTAGTGCGCCAAATTATCTATTACAGCGTTTCTGAACACAAATCACAAGAAAAAAAGTAAATATTTAATCTCAATAAATGTAGAAATATTTATTTATTTCGTACTTTTTGATATAACACTGGTATTTTACAGATTGCAGAAAATCATCTTGGCGCTGAAAGTATTGACACATATAAAATAAACCAAGATGGAACTTCAGATTACTGGAAGTAATTTTGCTTTCTCACAACTATATACTACCAGAAGCAGAAAGACTACTAACAGTAACCCGAGGTTTACTCTCAGTTCATGTGATATGTGTCTATACTTTCAAGGCAAAGCAGATTTTCATATTATATGAAGTAATCTGAAAATGTATTACTCATAACTATTGCAAAAATACATTTTCAGATTACTTCATATAATATGAAAATCTGCTTTGCCCTGAAAGTATAGACACATATCACATGAATTGAGAGTAAACCTCGGGTTACTGTTAGTAGTCTTTCTGCTTCTGGTAGTATATAGTTGTGAGAAATACATTCAAATTGACTTATCATAATTTATTTCACTGACATCCAAGGTTTAACTTGTCGATGTCTCTGGACAAACAATTATAAGTAAGAAAATTCACAATCTATTGTGCTGGCTGTGATAGGCCTAAGAACAATTAAATGAATAGACAAACAAAGAAAGCTAAGTAGTAGCGTTATGGTTAATTCATCAACGTCATTCAAAACTACAGCTACCAAACATGGATTTTCTGTTTCTTTGTTATTAAGCGCAAAAATGATGTGAATATTCAAACCAGATCTTCTAATTGCTTGATGAATACGAGTAGTTAAAGGTTTATCCATCCACGAAGGCATAATCCATGAGACAATGTTTTGAGGTGGTGGCATCTGTTTTTGCTCTTATTTGTTTAAATCTTGTGTGTCAAAATTGTGGAATGTCGTAGTAATGTAACTATCCGGATAGCCATTGGACAACGTTAACTTTTGAAGTTTCATCCTGGCTTGCGTCTTACCGTCAATGGTGTTGCAGATTTTTTCAAATCTTTTAAGTTGACCAATAATGACACTCCGTTTGGTAGCTGGTGGCTGGTGTGAGTTATATTGTAGAATAATGGGTTTAACATATGGTTTAGAATATAGGGTAGTAGTAATAAGTGTACTGTTTTTAATAAGGGTGTAGACTTCCAGAGATTATCAATATAAATAAGTGTAGGTTGTATGTCGGGGTGTAATTATTAAGGATTTCAACAAATTCCAAAAGGGAAGGGAGTCTATGATTCCATATACCGAAAAATTCGTCAATATATCTTATAACCTAGCTGGTTAAAGATTTGTTTCAAACTTCCGCTGAGTAAGAACTGACGATTCAAAGAAATGCGTAATAATAAAGGCCAAAAAAAGACAGCAATACTGTTGCCCATAGCAGTACCTTTGGTTTAATATTAAAAATAAACCTTTGGTTTGTTTGTAGAGAGCTGACTGAATTTAAAGTAAGTGTTGTTGAGAGCAATACTTTTAGTACGCTTCACCATGCACCGTTCCATTATATTGTTGTAATCTTATATTCTTTTCGGCTCTTGAAAAAGGCGTAAACCGAAACGTCGGGTAGAATAAAAAATATTTATCTGAAGTTGTTTTTCGTCTTCATTGAAAACGGTTTCCATCCTTGGTTTGTTTTGTTTTGTATTTGGCGCAAAGGTACACGAGGGCCATCCTTAATTTAGCAGTGATAGACTAAAAGGAAGGCAGCTAGTCTACACCACCCACCGTCAACTTTGGGATACTCTTTTACCACCGAATAGTGGTATTAACCATCACATTATAATGCCCACATGACTGAAAGGACGAGCATATTCGGTGACGGGGATTCAAAAGCCGCGACTCTTAGATTGCGAGTCGAGAGCCTTAACCACCAGGCCATGCCAGGCTCTAAGTAAAAGGGATATCTCCGTCTTGTAAATTCTAAATTCCTGATTTGTATAAATCTTCATTATCTACGTTTATGAATATTATACGTTAGAAAGGGCTGTTATATACCCTTCTCAAAGGCGATCAGTTTTTGGTGTCATCACACTACCCACGTAATATCAAATAATGTCAAAATGCAGTTTTGATACAATCTGTTCTTTCGCGACTTTATGGCGGCTGTAATTGTCACGTGACTTGCTTAATTGAATATTCAAAATTGTTTTAATATAACATCCACATTCTCTGTACTTCTCTTATTCTGTGCAGCACAAAAGGACTCATAAAAGTGTAAAAGTTACAATAAACAATGCAGCATAAAAACATCGCAGCATGATATTGTTTTGTTTTTTATTATGGTGATCAACATGGAAGCGTGTAACTTATTATATATGCTAGATTGTTTTTATAGCATTTACGGTGTATAAAAAATTATATTTTTGTAACAGGTCAACAAAAGTAAATGATATTCTTTATAAATGCTTGGATGTATTTTAACAAAAACGCACAAATTCGTAAAAGGGAGTTCATCGGGACGTAGATCAATGTTTTAGTAACATTAAATATTAAAAAATGTGTAAAAAATAATAAATCTATACATACTAGAATGTAAAAAGTGTAAAATAAATCAAATAAAACAACTTTAGAAATATTATGATTTTTTCTATGAATAAAAACATACAAACTTGTAAAAAATAATAAAGAACTAATTATAAGTATTAGAATGTTTTCGTAATAATAAAAACGAAGTAAAATGTTAACAAAAACTTATCCTTCTTATGGTACGATAAGCCCCCCCAGTGGCCCAGCGGTATGTCTGTGGACTTACAACGCCAGAATCCGGGTTTCGATACCCGTGGTGGGCAGAGCACAGATAACCCTTTGTGTAGCTTTGTGCTTAACTACAAACAAACAAACAAATATGGTACGATAAACTGCCATTTTAGGGTTCTCCAAAATAATGAATACTCGCATTGGTGGATTATAAGCTTTACGATAGGTCAGTTTAATGTAACATTCTAATTCGGTAGTTACCCACCGCTGTGACTCAGCGGTAAGTCTGCAAGCTTATAGTACTACAACCAGGTTTCGATACTCGTGGTGGACAGAACATAGATAGTCCATTGTGTTGCCTTGCGCTTAACAACAAATAAACTACCTAATTCGAGATGACCCCTTAAGATAAAAAAAACATATATGTGTTTGGTAATCATAGATTAAGAGGGAAAATTAAAGTAACGATAATTTCCATTATTTCTATAAATAATTGAAGATACATTTTATCCTAGAAGATACGATGTAATGAAATAAAATGAAAAGTCAAGTTTTGTTACAACATAATTGGATTTTTAGTGCTATATTAAAAAACTGTAATTAATCTATATGTTGCTTTTTTACACTGAAAATATTTCAAATATTTAACTTAAGACTGATCATCTTTCGCCTATCAATAATTAGGTTACATGTAGGCACCTTCAGCCAGATAATAATGCTCTTAAAACAATGATAACGTGTTTATTGATTTTTAACGCAAACATCTTGTTAAACTAGCTTGAATACAGGAATAATTGCATTGTTTTAGATACATCGACAAGATGGTGCGTACACTATGTAGTTATAGCTTCTATATCTTGTGACGTAAAATGACACAAACAGTGACGTAATTAAACTTTCATTATATTTACTAAAGTTTACACAGAAAAAACAATTCAAGTTATTTCAATAAAGGGTATCTTCTATAAACAAGTACGTCAAGCACAATTACATTTTTTCATTTGGTCATTAGCAGCGACGATTAAAAAATATTATTAAATTGTGCATGAGAACAGTATAGGAATTCTTACGTAGACTCTGTAAGACTGACACACTACAATTTTATTAACGTGGCGCTATTAACGTTGTTATTTAAATCGGAACACCAGTTTACCGTAGGCATTCTGTAAATTTGAAAATCTGTATTCGATTAAAAGTTTTCAGCTAGATCCGAGTAATGTTATGTAGAAGTTAGTTGGGAACTCGGAAGCAAATAATGACTCTTTAATTTCCTCAGAAGTCAGTCCTGCGATCCTAGTTAGCTGTATTTTCTACCACGACGTGTTTTTTGCCTTTAGCTGAAATTTTAATGAAGATTGCCGCTCTACTGTTCTAGCACGTATATTCTACACTAGGTATTGTTGTTAAGTTATTCACCACGTACTCATTTTACGAAAGAAAGATAAATTTTTACTTATTGATATAAACCCTCAAAATAAAATTCACTTTTTTTAAATAAGTATAAACAGGTGTATCAATACGCCTCAGTATATATATATATATATATATATATATATATATA
>NW_013672814.1:8995-11624 GCF_000517525.1 Limulus polyphemus
TATATATATATATATATATATATATATATATATTAGCAGTCACGGCATATTACAACCAAGTCATATGACTCGCTAAATGTACAAGCTGAGCATAAATAAGACCTCAATATTTAAAATGGTTACTTCTTAAAATCTACTTGTTTCTAAGTGGAATAAAACACTTCATAAAAGGCATATTAAAATCATAAGTTTGAAAGTTTGAATATGGTCCAAGCTGTTTCAAAAACTATCACAGAAGTGTTCAACATGTTTTCCGTCATTCTTAATCAGCCTATCAATCTTATCCTTAAATGAAAATATCGCAAGTATCAGCTGTTTTGTACAAAAGTTCCACGCAATATTTTACACAGTAACACAAATATTATTCAGATCATCAATCTCGTGTTGTTGAAAGAGGAAGAAAGAAGAGGAATAAAATAAGTGCTAGTTTTCAAGAAAAACGATTTAGTATAATACAGTTTTGAAACCCACTGTACCACGTTCAGACTTCCCTAAATAAAACTAATGTTTCTTAATGTGCCTCTAGTGATTTGTTTTTCACCTAGGGCAATTATCTTTGAAGGTATAATTATTTTAAGCATGGAGTTTTCCATATAATCAATCTGTAGCTTATTAAAACAACAGATAATTTTAAAAATATTCACGTGACCTACAATAATTCAGGGAATATATATATATATATATATATCTTTTGTGATTAAGTGTAATTTTATACGATAAGCTTCTCTGTTGGCAATAAAGTTAAAATATATTCTATATTCTCTAGGTGATAATAAAAAAACATTGTATTTTAGCCAAAGTTTCGTCATTAGGCTTCATCAGAGTTAGTGATAGAGAAACTGTTTTTGTACTAGTAGTCCTGATGAAATCGCAACTGCGAAACGTTGGTTGAAATTGAAAGCTTTTTATTATTACCTGGAGAGTAAAGGTGTTTTTTTTTTCTAAGTTTATTGTCAAAATGTTAAAATACCTCCAGTATGCGCTACGAATGCTGTAACAAAAAAAGAGATAATTGCGTTTGTTGTTGTTATTTTCTTATGCAAAGTTAACAATGGGCTATCTGCACTCTGTCTACCGCGGGGAATCGAACCTCGGATATTAACGTTGAAATAACTGTCTTTGCTGCATTATTTAGATAAAACATATATATATATATAAAAGCAAGACATTTGTCAACTTTTTTTCATGCATGATCTTTTCCTCTCCTTCTTCATCTTCCTTTTAGTGTAGTGATTTGTAAAAGTGGCTACAAAACAAATCATAAATCAAATCGGAAAATGATGTTGGTTTTGAGAGAAGCTCACTTCCAAAAATTGAATTATTAAAATGATATATATATATACAAAGTAGGTGCCAAAATGAAACGTCATCAAGTATGATTTCTATCAAAACACTAGTAACCATTCTACGCAATGAAGCGTCGGTTTATTTTGTTAAACAAATAAGCGATTAATGTGTCAAGATAGCTATTTTGCTTCATAATATTAGTTTAAGTAAAAAGTAATAAAAATACTTGCTTTTCATCTTTGTTCATAAACCAGAACTGATATGTCTAAAAATATACCTAGTTTCCTGCACTTCTTTAGCATTGTTTGTTTGTTTTGAATTTCACGCAAAGCTACACGAAGGCTATCTGCTCTAGCCGTCCCTAATTTAGCAGTGAAGGATTAGAGGGAAGGCAACTAGTCATCACCACCCACCGCCAACTGTCGCGCTACTCTTTTACTAACGAATAGTGGGATTGACCGTCACATTATAACGCCCCAACGGCTGAAAGGGCAAGCATGTTGCGAGTCAAGCGCCCCAACCACCAGACCATGCCGGTCTTCTTTACGTTTTCCTTACATAACATTACAGTGCAACTCGGGCTATGAATGTAAACAATTTCATAGGTTTATCAATTATGTAATAAATATTGAATCTAGTTTCGTTTAGTTCAGCTGTAAGCTAATTTGCTTATAGCACTAAAATTATCGGTTCGATCCACGCGACTTATACATAGTTAACCCATTGTGTAGCTTTATACTATAACAAACAAACATTCATATTTAAGATATAAAAATTCTTCTTTACAAGGTAGCACATATTTGTAAAAAGTTAACCAAAAATGTGATCATTATGAGTGTAAGTCTACAGTTAGTTAGCGTACTTGAGTAATCCTATAGCAGTTATTAAAACACTCTATAAAGAGTCCACATTTTAATAGATATCATTGTAGTAGCTTTTAAAATCACCGCGTTGAACTAAATATAAAAAAGGAAATAATATTATCTTATTATGATATTTCGTCTCAAGTGTGCGTCTTAGCATAAGCTACAGCAGTTTTCAAGAGAATATAAAAAACTTTCATTTTCATAAAAAAAAGTATTAAATTTCGCGTTATTTTTTTTAGAATTTGTGACATAAATACTTCATTCACATACGTAATATGGTAATTGTTTGAGATTTTCAGTTCGGGAGGTTTGTTAATTTATTAAAATATCTTCGCTGAAAAGCTATGTTGATAGAAATAGATATATTGGGTTCATTTCTTTCAAAGTAGTACAGGCCCGGCATGTGGTTAAGGCACTCGACTCCCAATCTGAGGGTCGCGGGTTCGAATCCCTCTCCCACCAAACATGCTCGCCCT
>NW_013672814.1:11797-14750 GCF_000517525.1 Limulus polyphemus
ACTATTCGTTGGTAAAAGAGTAGCCCAAGAGTTGGCGGTGGGTGGTGATGACTAGTTGCCTTCCCTCTAGACTTACGCTGCTAAATTAGGGACGGCTAGCGCAGATAGCCCTCGTGTAGCTTTGCGCGAAATTCAAAACGAACACTCAAAGTAGTACAATAAACTATATAGTTGATCTGTTAAGACAGATTACCTTTCAAAGTTGTACAACTATCATATTAGTTTGTTTCAGGTATTCACGCAAAGCTACGCCCCCAACGGCACAGCGGTATGTCTGCGGACTTACAACTTTCGATACCCCTGGTGGGTAGAGCACAAATAGCCCATTGTGTAGCTTTGTGCTTAGCTTCAAACAAACACGCAAAGCTGCACAAGGTCCATATGTGCTATCTATCCCTAATTTTGAGCTGATAGACTAGAGCGAAGGCAGCGCCCTCTGTCAACACTAGGTCTTCTCTAATCGAAAGCACCAACGACCCCAGCGTGAGGAGCACGACTTTTCGGCAACGGGACGCGAACCATAGATCATGAAATATACAGTCAGGAACGCTAACCACTTGACCACATCTAGCCAAGAAGCTAAGTAGGTTATTAAATAACTAACTTAAATAGTGACATATAGATTGTTTGTTTAAAACATTAATTCAAAGTAGCTTAAAAAATAGAAATTGTTTAAAAAGATTGTGATTTAGGTTTTTCTACTGAAATTACGTTTTAATTTTATGTATATTAAGCCAAAGAATAAAATTAATAGAGACAATGTTTGCTCTTTTTTATTTTATATAATTACAGGGATACATTTATGCTCTGTAAAACTTACATTACTTTTTTCTCCAACAGTATTTTCTGATGAAGGAGACCAGTGTATATTGTTAGCGTTATCTTAAAACTTTTAATGACCTGTAATCCAGTTCTGTTGACGTAAGCAGCTTGACAAGTAAATACTGTAAAAGCAGCCCTGAATCCTTGTGTCTGTCGACTCATAAATCTCCTTAAATCACATCGAACTTCAATATTCTCGGAAGCTGGCTATGTAGTAGTTTTAATGAAATTAGAGATACACTTTCTCTTAAAACAAACATATTGCATTTGAGTCTTTGAGTTCATTTACTCTTGTAAATAAAGTTTCAGTACACATGTGCTGAATTGAAGATGTAAGAAGTCAAAAACAAATGTGTGCTTTTTCTTCGAATACCTGGTATTTCTTAAGAAAACAGTTTTTTCGAAACGTGTTTTCTCTCTAACATTAGGATAATAAAGTCCAACTTTGGTTTATTTAGGGTAATAGGGCTCATAAAGCTCGAAACTCCTCAGCTGATCCAAAATATCTAATATGAGCAAACATGTTTCAGGAGGAGTTATTCTCCAGGAGATACACAGTGATAAACCAAATCACTCTCTGTTTTAATAAACATTTTTGAGTTATTTTATTGGAATAATAATTAATCCTGTTCGATAAAATACTAAAATAACACATCATAGTAAATATCTTTTAAAATATTATTTTAGCAGTTCCAAAAAATATTTTATTCGGCTTTAGAACCCTCTTAATTAACCAGAACTACAAACTGAAAGAGGAAATATCGTATGTATATTTAATTTTCAAAACACTGAAATAATGGCTCATCAGAGGTGTGATAAAAAACTTAAAAGATAAAATACTGTATTGTTTCCCCAAATTAACTTGGCACCAGTGTTCCTTTTTTTTCTCTTAGGCATTTTAACCTGTTTTAATACATTTTTGTTTAGTCGCTTTATAAAAGCATTTTACATTTAAACGAAATGTTTCTTTTTTTTAGCAAGTTATTTAAAAGCATATTAATTATTTAAGAAATTTCATTATACCCCAAATAAATAAGTTTTTTTCACAAGTCATACAGACCTACTCTTAAAATAATGGAAATTATTCAAAATCTTATAAATTCAGATTGTACAAGTAATCATAAATATCATAAGGTACATCACTCGCTTGCTGTTAAACATAGATTTAGGGCCACTTGAACAGATTTCTATATTTGTTCCTTCCATACAAGGTTAGGGTTACCCGATCTTACCACCAGGGTGTTCTAAAAGTACTTCTGCACGTTTCATAGTTGGGGTATTTTTGGGAACTTATATGAGGTCGCATAAGCCAAGCAGAGTTGGTTCATCGTGCAGAGGGCAGTACTTTTCTCTATTCATAATCTTAACTGCCTCTGTTCATAAGTCGTATTTTATAAATGCAGTATTCTACAACTTTACTCAGAATGTAACTATAACTACAAAATCCTGGCTTGCTTGCTGTCACAACCCGTTCTGAAATTTTCAATACTAATAAGTCAGTATGAGCATTTCGTATGATAATAACTTCTACTTATGAGTAGAGGTTGTGAACCAAGTGCTATAGTTACAATCAGTCATGATAGTTTGTATGTTTTGATATCCAGTGGTTATCTATATATATATTTCCTTTCACAATAATAAGAGATTTTTCTTAATTAAATCTTTCTATAATGAAAGGGTTTCATGGGTTGAGTAAAATTATTTGCAAGCTATGTATTGTATATGTCTAAGAATTCCACAATTTTTTATTAATATGTTTCATTCTCACCCAAAGAAAAAAAAAAAAGGACCCCGGTCGCTCAACGGTAAGTCTGCAGGCTTGCGACGCTGAAAATCGGGTTTCGAAACCCGTGGTGGGCAGAGCACAAATAGTTCCTTGTGTAGCTTTATGCTTAACTACAACCAACCCAGCCCAAAACAAAAAATTCGAAAACGTGCTATACTTTAAGAAAAATGTGTTGAGGAAATTTAATGTCTGCAAATAACGACGCGTGGAATTAAGGGAACGTGATAACGATGAGCTCAAAACAGTTGTGTTTTGTTTTGTTTTGTAATTTCGCGTCAAAGCTACACGATGGCTATCTGCGCTAGCCGTCCCTAATTTAGCAGTGTAAGACTAGAGGGAAGGCAG
>NW_013672814.1:15750-23008 GCF_000517525.1 Limulus polyphemus
CAAAATGTTAGGATAGGGATAGGACCCTTGACGGATGATAAAGGAAGGCTAGTATCTGATGATTATGAGATGGCTGGGATATTAAATTTTACTTTTCCTTCAGTTTTTACTAATGAAGATTTAAGCAGTATTCCACATCTTTATCAGTTGATAAATGGAAACAAGATCTGGTTAAGAAAAAATAAACTGGTTAAAAAACATTACGAAGTGTAAAAAATGATAAGGCTCCTCGCGACACTCAGATTGCGAGTCGAGCGCCCTAACCACCTGGCCATGCCGGGCCAAAACAGTTGTGAATCTATTATTTTTAGATAACGCACGTTACAATAGGTTTCACACATTACCAGTGAAATAGATATCGAAAACTGAACATCTTTAGAGATCAAACTATTAAATTTAACCCAAGAACTTGATTTTATAGAAACTATTTGAACATTTACTAATTATTTATATAGTATGGTAGAATACTAAATATTTTCTCGGGTTGTTTTTAATTAAGTATTTAAATCATTTTTAATTTCTGGCAAGTATATAGAAAAATTAAAATAATCATTAAAAAGATACTAAAGATACGTAAAGATACTAGATTATGTTGTTGTTTTTTGTAAACCTCGTGGTAAACCGGGGAAGGTTATTAATCAGTTTGTAAACAGTTATACACTCTTACAGTTTATACAGTCTATTCAGGGTGTTTTGAGGAGACTTTAAGTAAAGAGCAGTCTTTATGTATCTTTGTTCATTACTCAAACGAAGTAGAACATATAGGATTTTTCAAAAATACATGTCTATCCAAATAATCAAATGCAAAATCATTTTATTTCAACTAAAATCAAAATTTTAAAAAGTGCTCTATTCTTTAAGCAAAAACGTTGAGCAAATTAATAGCTACAAATAATGAGTCTTTAAATGAAGGAGCAACTAGTTACAAATAAGTAGTCTTTAATGAGGGAGCAACTAGCTACAAATAATGAGTCTTTAAATGAAGGAGCAACTAGCTACAAATAAGTAGTCTTTAATGAGGGAGAAACTTGCTACAAATAAGTAGTCTTTAATGAGGGAGCAACTAGCTACACATAATGAGTCTTTAAATGAAAGAGCAACTAGCTACAAATAAGTAGTCTTTAATGATGGAGCAACTTGCTACAAATAAGTAGTCTTTAATGAGGGAACAATTAGCTACAAATAATGTGTCTTTAATGAGGGAACAATTAGCTACAAATAAGTAGTCTTTAATGAGGGAGCAACTAGCTATAAATAAGAAGTCTTTAGTAATGAATCAACTAAATTGTTGGACATTTTGGAGGGAAGCTTTATCTTTGATTCAATTATTTTAATGGTTCATTAAACTAATTTCTACTATTTCATTAAGGGCAGATCAAATAAAAAACAAGTCACAATTCATCTGATTATATGATTATGAAGTATTCTGTTTTCACATATCATGGTGGTCAATTCATCAGGCCGCCTACGGAAACCACATTACACAACGAAAATCCTACGTGCTTAACATAGATAAGTGATCTGAACAAAGTTTGTAAGTACTTCCGATTTTTAGAGATAGAAACATGATCTTCTGTCAGCCACAATTATTACCACGATATGGAATAGTTGATATATTTCTTCTTTTTTTTTGGGGGGGGGGTACCTTAATATACCGTGCTTGCCAGTCACAATTATTACCATGATATAAAATAGTTGATGCCTTAGTTCCCTTTAAGGTTTACCTTAACCGATGATATTTGTCAACTATCATTATTACCATGATATGAGACAGTTGATACCTTTCTTCTCTTTTTATATTTAGCTCCACAGATCATATTTATCAGCCACAATTATTGCGTGACATGGAACATTTACTATATTTCTACTTTTTGTTTTTTAGGCTTAGCTTTCAATATCAGATACAACTGATCTTTAACATCACACAGGTTAAATTTTGTGACAGTAAAAAAGAGCTTAGAATCTTTGTTTATGTATTGCCTCATCTAAAATAGATATAATTATCTTAATTAGGCGAGTCTTTGTCTGTATTTTTGATTGATGATTATGAAATAACCACTGAACCTGTAAGAAAGATAAGGATGAAACGCTCGAAGCATTACGTGTAATATCAGTCGTAATTACGGTTAGGTTCAGATCATGTACATAGAAATCTAAATATAACGTAGCTAATCAGCACGCCAAACTTGAGAAAAAGCTGCATGTGTTCTCCGCGTTTTTGTTTTGGCAGATTACCATATGTTTTCATCATAAGTAGAAGATTATAGAAAGTATTTGTAAAATGGAGATATTTACTCATAATTAAGTTCAGGTGTTTGTGCAGACAGTACATTACAATTATGTACATCAAAATAATAACTTTACTTTTTGTAATGAAGATATTGATTTATGAGGTTCAAATACAACATCCAATGTATGTTTATTTTTCTAAAAAAAGGTACTTAGTATTTTCAGATTAAGAAGTCAACTATTAAATGTATTTGCATCATAATATAGAACACGTGTTGATTTAGTGGTACAATACAAGAAAGAGCACGAGGAACCAGTATTTAATTTGTGTAATCTTGTGCATTTTCCAGCTTCAAGTAAGCTATCATACACATGATAAAGAGAAGAACTATGCTTGTATATGCATACGGAAATATATTCAGCTTAAGAAGACAAACCAATGTTCTGTCGAAACGTCTAGTATGTTCTCTACATAAGATAATTTCCATTATGTTTATAAATTGTTTGTTTCAAAATTTACTATTATTATAGTTGTGATTTTCTGAATAGTTCTCAAACTGAAGGTAGGTAATTTATCGTCGCGCTGTGTATTTATTAAGCGTCTTCCCATCACCTTCAGGCAAATGCATTCTTGTGAATTTTTTTACGACCTAGATGACTGTGTGTAACTATACCATAGTCCGTCACAAACCCGGTTGAGAAAGGAAGAGGAATGCCATCGGGCCTTCTAACCAGGGCGTAAAAACCTTGCAAAAACATTATGGAGAAGAATCACGTGGTGAGCCATAGAGCTAGGGCTTCCAGGAGGGCAACACGTGTGAAGGACGGCGACTCTTACTAACGTGAAAAGCCAAATAAGTTGATTATGTGTGATAGATCTAGATAGGTATTTCATGGAGATTTATTTAGTGACATATATTATTGTTATTATTAACTAAATAAAAGCTTGAACAGGAAAATTTTGAAGGAGAAATGAAAGACAAAAGGGTTTAGAATAAGAACAGTAAAAAGTATGTTACAAACCTAATATAATATCTCAGGAGGAGCACTATAAAATTAATGAATCGCGGTTAGGTTAGGTTACTATACAGTATTTTCAATCAACATGTTACCTCTAAATCAGGCTACAACTTTCATTTAAGTAAAACAAGACACTATCTTTAACACAAATAAAAAATATATTTAACATAACTGGGTCCTATATATATTCAGATTTAATGTCGTTGTTTTTAACTAATTACATTGTAGACCTATCGGAAAAGTAAACATTTACGAATAACCATGATATTCTTGTTTGGGTGTCGGGAAGAGTATGTTAGAAAATACATATAAAATCTTAGATATATATTTAAGTCAGTCTAGAAAATTACAATAGGCATTATTAAAGTCAAAGTCTTTACTTTAAAAAAAACGAAGTCGAAAATGAGGCAAAGATGGCGTCTCTCTCTCTCTCTCTCTCTCTATATATATATATATATATATATGCGAAGAATATTAGAGTGTCTGACGCAGTTACTTGTAAACCTTTCTAATCTTCCCCTTCACGTGCTCCACATATGTTATATCTAAATAGAAAATGACATTTTACGGTGGCTAAACACGACTTACTTATCTCACTGGATGAGCCCTCTATAGGAGGTAAACACAACATATTTGCCGCGGCATACACATACTAAAGTATAAGAAAGTATACTGTTACCGCAGATATTTAGACTTACCATACATTTCTGCATCTAATAATTGTAATAATATACATTGATTAAAGCATATTATGAAATTTATGCCCAAGTTCGCATAAATAAAAACACGAGCGAGTGTTAAGGAATTGATAAATGTATTACATAACAGTGCGGTGTGCTTGAGATTTTAATGGATAATTACATTTAAATATACGTACGCGTATATTTTGAATACCAAACATACCTCATAGCTATATTACTGTCTAATAATGGTACTATTTATCGTAAATGAATTCAGAAGCAATTTAAATATTAGTAAAACGTTTACCCGAAACTATAGAATGGAATTAAGTTGCTAGCAGTGTCGGGTGTGACTTAGTGTACTAGGTCTGTGAATCAGAGGATTCATGGTTAGCGTTCGGTTGGGCGTTCTATAATATCGGTTATATTATTCAACCAAATCAGAGTAGCAGTTGGCGGAGGGTGCTGTTAACTAACTGCCTCCATATAGTCTGAGCCGAGTGCGGTCCAATGGTTAACTTGCCGGACTGTGGACTTGCGCCTCCCACCAAACAAAAATCGCGCAATAAGTGCATTATAAGAATGAAGTTCAAATCCCACTATTCGATCAGAATAGTCCACTAATTGCCGATTGCCTATTTTCTTATAGTCGATCACTTCTAAATTAAGGACAACTAGTGCAGATAGCTCGCCTCGCAATCCGAGGGTCGCGGGTTCGCGTCCTTGTCGCACCAAACATGCTCACTTGGGTGTGGGGCTAGCAACTCCACCCGGATAACAAATTGCTACAGAAACTGCAACAAAAACACTTCCGTCGGCGAAGTGTTGTTGTAGCCCTATGTTCCACTAGGAACGAAAAGGAACTAAGAAGAAGAAGAAGTGCAGATAGCGCTCGAGTAACTTTACGCGATCATCAACAGAAAATAATCCTCTAAAGCATCAATTCAAAATTATTGTCGGCTGTATAAATGTGGCCCTTGAATAACGTTTAGCAAAATTCTGAAATAAACAGAACTAAATCAAAGGTTATATCTGTGTTTTGTTTTGCTTTATATGTGTATATATATATATACGGATTTAGTACATTATATTAAACCAACTTTGAAGCCACATCATCACGTACTGTATTAATCTGTCTGGCGGCTGTGCATCTTGGTAATACTCCTACAGCATTGCTTTTAGTGAAGAGGGCCTCGTAGTAGAGCTGTTATGTCTAAAGCACACAACTGCTTCAAACTAGCTTTCCATACGCCATTTAGTGTATGAAGACGACGGTTTCCCAGCGCTCGTTTCCACAGATTGATCGTACAGAAATCCATAGGCGACTTGACCGGTATGTCTTCTTATGGAATAGCATGAATTCCAATTTCATTCTCCAGCTGGTTAGGGTATGCCACGGTTGAACGGATATGCCATGGAAGCAGCTTGCTTGCATACAGATGACTTGCGCCGCTTTTCCAAAGGAAAATCCTTCTTGATTATGTTGTCTGGATCATTTGGACGCCTTTTGCCACTGAACTTTGTATTCGTGGGTTTTCACCTGTTACAAGACGCGCCAAACTTGGCTTAACACGGCTGGGGTTGTTGTTGCAGATCTATTTCTGGATGGTCCAGGTTCCTCAGGTTGATCCGTAGTCCTTTGTTTTCTAATGCCATTCAAATAGAAGAAAATTCTTGAAAGTTCTAAATCCCCGATCTTTTCACATCTTTATGATTTTAGTGTATAAATGTTTTCAGTGGGAAAGGGCTGTTACATAACCTACCCACAAGCAATCAATTTTCGGTGGCATCATATTACCTATGAAAGGATAATGCCAAAATGTAGTTGAGATATCTGCCATTCCACCGCGACTTTATATCGCTGTATTTTTCAAGTGACTTGATGATTTTCATATTAAACATCGTTTTACTATAACGCACTCAACCATCTGTATAATATAAGTAGAAGGTTTCATTATTGTTTATGTGTTTCTTTTTCTTTCTGTGAACTTGAAAATCTCAACAATATATACAAGGTTTGTTTGTTGAATTTTGCGCAAAGCTAATCAAGGGTTATTCACATTAGCCATGCCTAATTTCAAAGTGATAGACTAGAGGGAAGAAAGTTAGTCAATACCACCCACCGCTAACTCTTCGGTTACTCATTACCAATGAATAATGGGATTGACTGTCACATTGTAACTCCTCCACGACTGAGAGGGCAAGTATGTTCGGTGATGGGATATTAAAAAAAATACGATTGACATAGAGGAATTGTCTATAAAGTTTAGCAATATATCCAAAATTTACCGTGCACATTTTCAGTCCTAGCTTTTTGCCTAGATACATTTGTTATAGTTATATACTCACAGGAATGATATAGCAAGCCGTTTCTTCCTTGCTGGAAAAGTCATCTTTCAAATCCATAATTCAGTTGTTACACACTTATTACTTTAGCGTTGGTTAGAAACTATGTTCCGTGAGGGTTTTCCATTTAAAGCACATGTTTTATATTTAGCCAATTTTTATGAAAGATTGATGGTTAAACAGGATTCAATCAATTATGTTTTCACGGAAGTTCAAATTCTGAAAAGGTTGTGTTGTGTTCATTTGTTGCACAATGGATTTTCTTTGCTGTGCCTAAAACGGGTATGAAAACACAGTTTTTAGCACCATAAGCCCTCAGACTTACTGCCGAGTCTCTAAGGGGCCTGGAAAGATTGAATTTATTATCACTGAATTGATACAATGAAATAAAAAATTTAATACTAAGAACTTATAAAGTTGTATATGTGTGTGTGTGTGTGTGTGCATGCATGCATGCGTGCGTGTGTATTTCTTTTGTAAAAACTTACTTAAACTGGAATGTATGGTGGATGAAATATTCTAAAGCTAAGGATTCTCGTAGAGACTTTTGTATATACCAGAAGAAGTCTAACTTCAATAGATCTCTTTTTAAAACAAGCAAATAATGTGTCAGAACTTTAACACAATCTTAACCATAAAGGAAACTTGCCTCTTCTCCAAATTAGGCTACATATTAAAAAAAAATTAATTTGTCTCCTAAATCCAGTTCATGGTAAATCTATAAATGATTACTATTCTAAAGTGTTTCGTCGTTTATCACATTTTCTGTTTTATATTTTCATATTCCATTTGAATTTTTCTTAACCCTTATAATTTAAACATACAGCATAATTTTAAAAATCCTATTTCGTGTTAAAAGCCCTCAGACATTCCGTTGAGCCACGCAGGGGGGGAGGGGGAGGGGTTATTATTTCGCTTAAGTTTAATTAAATTACTTAATTAATTAAACTAAAGTTAAACGTTAGTTTAGTTACGACGACCGA
>NW_013672814.1:24008-40077 GCF_000517525.1 Limulus polyphemus
CTACTTAGTTCGTTAAGTTAAACCGTCCTCAGACTACGTTCGTGACGCCACGGAGGGGAGGGGGGGGGGGGAGTATTTTTGCTACTTAGTTAAAATTAACTATTTATAACTATTAAACAAAGTTGTTTTCAAGCGCCAAGCTGCATAATGGGCTATCTGCAATGTGCTCTTCACGGGCATTAAACCTCGAATTTTAGCTTTATAAACTAAAAAATTAATAAAGATAATTCCAGGTAAAATAAGGCAATTTGGTTAAGAGTATTATTAAAATACAAGAGCAGTGTCAATATATGTGAGATTGGATTAAATTAATTCAAAACTACGTTAATGAAAAAGAAATTACTCAACGGGTCTGACAGATAAAGTTTTACTTTTCTGCACGAAACAAATAGGATATCAGTTTTGTGAATATTTGCATAAATCCAAAGAGTAATAATATCCTTGATACTTTTGATGTTGATAAGAAACGAAAGAATGTAAACATGATTATTTGTGAATATTCCCATTTAGATAATACGTATAATCAGATCTGATTTGTGATAGTAAAAAAACCCGTTAGTTTTGCGGTTTGAATTTAAAATATTATTGAAATATAAAATTAACGTGTTTGTTTGTTTGCTTAGAATTTTTGCACAAAGGGACACAAAGCATATCTCTCCAGAATTTCTCACTAATTTTGAACTGTATACAAGAAGGAAAACAGCTAGTCAACAGTATCCATTGACAACTATTGGACCATTTGTCTGACCAAACAGATTACCATTACTCTTAAGACGCATCTACGATCCCAATGTGCGGAGCGTGTTTTTATGGTAACAGTATTTGAACCACTAACTATCGCTTTCAAAACCTAGACACGTTAGCCAATAGGCTACACCCGACCACAAAATAAATACATAAAAGATCATGTTTTTATCACGAAATGCTTGTTTAATTGGTCTTCAATTAATTATACTTAAATGTTAGTACGTCTGGTTTGCAATGTTTTTTTTTACGTAATTTAAACGAAAATTTGCAATGAAGATTAAACCTACATTAATCGCCTGTGAAAAACCCACAACACTAAACATCATACTCGACCGTTATTTATATTTTAATATATATATTGATAAGAATTTATCTTTCGTATTAGATTTGTTAAACATTGAAAACAGATTGTTCGACAAACAATTTTCTTTTTAAAAATTTAAATCAGCATCGAATAATAAAAATTGAATTCCTCTTTCGGTTTAGTTTTATTTGGGTATTTTGTCTCTCTCTTTTCTTTTCTATAGAGAAATTATTAAAAATAAAGTTACAAAGTTTGAGTTATTTGTAGTGGGTTTGTTTTACAGTTTCCGAGGCCAAAGATAATCTAAGAATTTTACAAGTTTTTTTTATTGAAGTTAATACACAAACAACGCATCCGACTCCAGGAATGAGCTGTTAAGAGACTAATATTTTGGTTTTGATTCAACTGAAATTTATTCTTGTTTACAGGTTTTAAAAGGGGATATGGAAAGCAATCTACCTGAATGAAAAAACAACAACAACTGTGGCCTTAAGTCTATAGTCTGTGCATCTGCGTATAAGTAATTTCAAGTTACTCCATGTTCTTGTTTCACAGGATTTAAGTGAAAGATCTATGTGCATATTCTGTAGGCTTGAGAAAGTGATCAAAACATTACTGTCAAACAGATTCTTCTTAGATACTTTATTTTGTCAGATTGTACGCTATAAAACGTGAAATTCACACTCAGCAATCGATACAGTAAGTCTCTACTTTCTTATAACACAAAGAAACTATGTTCGCTGTAAATCTTCCTTGTGATAACCCGATACAGTTTGTTCCAGTGGCATGCAAACAAAGAAACTGTAAAAGGATGAAGATCGATCTTCCTTTTGATAACCCGGTACAGTTTGTTCCAGTGGCATACAAAGAAACTGTAAAAGGATGAGGATCAACCTTCCTTGTGATAACACGGTACAGTTTATTCCAGTGGCGTACAAACAAAAACTGTAAATGGATGAAGATCGATCTCCTTTTGATAACACGGTACAGTTTGTTCCAGTGGCATACAAACAAAGAAACTGTAAATGGTTGAAGATCGATCTTCCTTGTGATAACCCGGTACAGTTTGTTCCAGTGGCATACAAAGAAACTCTAAAATGATGAAGATTAATCTTCCTTGTGATAACACGCTACAGTTTGTTCCAGTGGTATACAAAGAAACTGTAAAATGATGAAGATTAATCTTCCTTGTGATAACACGGTACAGTTTGTTCCAGTGGCATACAAAACTTTTTTTTTACTATAGTTATTCATTTTAGCTTTAAATATCTAGACTTACCCTAAAAATGGACTTATTAGCATTGTTTTTCATTAAGTAGAAAAAAATTTAACGTATTTTCCCCACTTTAATGTATTATACACAATTATCAAAGTCCTTTCAATTTCTTATGGTTACAAACATTTAAGTTACGTATTTATAACCATACACTTTAACATATGCATTTATGATCTGGTAGCTTTACACATTGGAGTATGACATGCCCTGATAGTTAGGGCGCTGAACTCGCAATCTTAGGGTCACGTGTTCGAATCTTGCTAATCAAACATGCTAATCCTTTCAGCCGTGGGTGCATTATAATGCGACGGTCAATCCAACGTTGGTAAAAGAGTAGCTCAATAGTTGGCGGTGGGTAGTGTTGTATAGCTGCCTTCTCTCTAGTCTATCAATGCTAAAACAGGGACGACTAATGCAGATAGCCCTCATGTAGCTAGTCATCCCCATCCACCGCCAACTCCTGGGCTACTCTTTTACCAACGAATAGTGAGATTGACCGTCACATTATAACGCCCCCACGGCTGAAAGGGCGAGCATGTTTGGTGGGACGGGGATTCGAACCAGCGACCCCCATATTGCGAGTCCAGCGCCCTAACCACCTGGCTTTCGGTATATGGAAATATTTATGTATCTATTATGTACCCTAATAATGGTCTTAATGACTGTATATTGACAAGCGTGTTTAGTGTTATATAATTCTGTTATGAATTAAAAATAGACCGTTTAAACAGTAATTTACAAAGTATGGGTGTTTGTTGCGATTTACTACTTCGATAAAGTAGATAAATAACGGTAGTAAATGAAAATTTTTACTGATTTTAACACACAGTAAAATAATAAGTTCATATGATGTATTTTTTAAATAATTTGGTAATTAACATGAAACATTCCTTAAGAATACAAATCTTAAGATAAGTTAAAGTACGATTCCTTTTGATACGTCACTCATCAACCTGATATCAATTTCCAAAAACAAAAAATAATAGCAGAAGGGACACAAATAGTTTTTCCATGTCAAATATTATATCATAATATCAGTAAGCTCTTTTGATATAAATTCTACTGTTATTTTTATGGAATATCTAGATTTCATACTTTACACCATAACTTAAGTCAGTTGTCTAGATGCTGCACCAGAACTGAAGTAACTATCTGGACGCTGTTCTTTACACTCTGACTTATGTACATTATTTGTACACTGTACTTTACACCATGACTTCTTTGAACCGTCTCGATATCATGAATGAATTAACCAATAAAGGAGGTGTGTGAAAAGAGTTACATTGTGGAATGTAGATTACGTGTTGATCACAACACAAAGACAGGTTTTGATTCATATTCGGGTGAGACGTTCTCTTTTCTTCCTCTCGAACACAACACCAAATCTATAATACTATCTAAAGATTTAGTCTTCTGTTTACATTTATGTTTCATCTCGCTGTATCAGAAGAAGATACTATATGTATATATATATATATAAAGAGAGAGAGAGAGAAATATTTAAACAGTCAAGCAAAATAAAATACAAAAAGGACTGACGTTAAAAACAGACAAATACCAAAAATGTGATAAATGACGTTTAATTGAACAAAAACAAGCCTAAAAAAATTAATTAAAGGCGCTGCATAAATTGAAAGTATCCCCAGGGTACAGGCAATAATGTGGGATATAAAATGTGCCCTGGGTTTTGGAGGTGACTGCGGAAGTATGACCCCCATTGCGGTGGAGATACACCGTCTATCTATCAGTCTTAACCACTGTACTTTACACCATGACTTAACTAGGTGGTCTGAACACTGTACTTTACACCATGACTTAACTAGATGGTCTGAACACTGTAATTTACACCATGACTTAACTGGGTGGTCTGAACACTGTACTTTACACCATGACTTAACTAGATGGTCTGAACACTGTACTTTACACCATGACTTAACTATGTGGTCTGAACACTGTACTTTAGACCATGACTTAACTAGATGGTCTGAACACTGTACTTTAGACCATGAC
This sequence comes from Limulus polyphemus, assembly GCF_000517525.1. Classification (NCBI taxonomy): domain Eukaryota; kingdom Metazoa; phylum Arthropoda; class Merostomata; order Xiphosura; family Limulidae; genus Limulus; species Limulus polyphemus. The sequence continues at coordinate 28,346 of NW_013672814.1, forward strand.
TTAACTAGGTGGTCTGAACACTGTACTTTACACCATGACTTAACTAGATGGTCTGAACACTGTGCTTTACACCATGACTTAACTAGATGGTCTGAACACTGTACTTTACACCACGACTTTCGTGAACTGTCTCGATATCACACAGTGAAGGGTGATATAGATGTGGGATGTTATGTGCTTGAACACCCACATCTCGCTCTACTAACTTGTGTTTCTTTTTATGATTTTATTTGATTTTTATGGATTTCTTCATGTGAGATTGGCGTACGGAGGTATATATATATATATATATGTAAACTTATCTTACATGAGTTTACACAGAAATTTGTTTTTGTTATACTTTTTATGACACTACTGTTTATCTGTGATTGGTATACAATTTTTGATGTTTTAATTTTGTCCCAAAATCAAAATATCCTTAAGCCTCTTTTTTTAACAATGTAAATAAACTGAAATCGATGTAATAAAATGTTTATATTGGCTTACCTACCAAAATATATTTTGCATTAATATTTATATAAATGATGTAATTTCTCACATGATAAAAATCAGAGAATTGGATTGTTAATTCTAATCTGTAATTAAGTAAACTGGAAGCAAAAATAGCTTTTCCTTAAGCGGCCTTGACCGGCATGGCCAGGTGGTTAGGGCGCTCGACTCGCAATCTGAGGGTCGCGAGTTCGAATCCCCGTCACACCAAACATGCTCGCCCTTTCAGCTGTGGGTGCGTTATAATGTTACGGTCAATCCCACTATTCGTTGTTAAAAGAGTAGTCCAAGAGTTGGCGGTGGGTGGTGATGACTAGCTGCCTTCCCTCTAGTCTACACTGCTAAATTAGGGACGGCTAACGCAGATAGACCTCGTGTAGCTTTGCTCGAAATCTATAACAAACCAAACCTAAGCGGCCTTATTAGTCATTTTCGAGCTTGATCAGCTTGAGATTGAAAAATATTACATGTACACATGTCATGTATATATTCTGCTCTGAAGATTTAAGCTCCAATTGAATATATTACTTTATTGTACACAAAAAGGAAACTGTGTACTTTTTTCATACACTGAACGAGGTTTTTTTTCCTCTCTCAGAATGGGCCGTTACTTCATTTCATGGCCAAGAGGTTAAGGCACTTGACTCGCAATCTGAGAGTCACGGGTTTTAATCCCCGTTCCACCAAATATGCTCGCCCTTTCAACCGTGGGGGCGTTATAATGTGACAGTCAATTCTACTATTCGTTGGCAAAAGAGTAGCTCAAGAGTTGGCAATGGGTGGTGATGACAAGCTGCCTTCTCTATAGTCTTTCACTACTTAGTTGGGGACGGCTAACGCAGATAGACCTCGTGTAGTTTTGCGCGAAATTCAAACCAAACTTCATTTCACCATGATTCATTTTAGTTAATTTATTTTATATTGACCTGGACTTGAGATTGCATTATTCTCAGAATAAATATTTCCGGAGGCACACAAAGTTATTTTTATAAAAGCTTGTACTTCAGTAGTGTCTACATGAAAGTTTTCAGTTGTATGGAACTATCTTCAAGGAACAAATAACAATTCTACTCTACAGAGATACCGTTTCTGCTTTTACAACCTGAAGGACACTGCCTTCAAGTAAATCTGTATAAACACTGTCTGCCAGTCTGTTGTCAGAATATAAAATATAAAGAAGCTTTAGTTAGAAAATATTCGCAGTGCGCCTTTAACTACTTTTATATCTGTCAACAGTACTACTTCTTTCGGTACCAGACCCCCAGTGACACAGCGGTATGTCTGTATGTCTACGAACTTACAACGCTAGAAACCAAGTTTCGATACCCGTGAGCAGAGCACAGATAGCCGTTTGTGTAGCTTTGTGCTTAACTACAAACAAACAAACTTTCGATACCACTGAAGTCAGGAACAAATTGTTGCTTACAAAAAATTGATAAACGTTAACTGTTGACAAGAAAATAACATCGGTCATTGTGCCCTTTTAAACACATGTCTACAGATGTTAGATATAATGCATCCTGATGGTGCAAATATGTTACGATTGACTGATTTTGTAAGTCAAACTTCATCTTTCATGTTATAAAACATACTAGAACTTTATCAGTTTTGTTATCTGTTGTTTCTGAATTGGGTCTATCGATGGCTTTGACCTTCGGTGCTGTTTTACCAAAAACTGAATTGCCTACTGACTTTTCACATTTTGTCTTATAAAATTTTTATTAATTTTATATTGATTAGCATACACTTTTAGATTATTTCGAGACATTTATAGCACGTGATTTTTTCAAGATTGACGAGAGAATTTTATTTACCGCAATGGGCCCTTTTCTTGGTGATGAATCTATATAAATATAATAGTACTGTCTGTTGTATCTTCATGTAACTACTTCGCAGGGTGTGAATGGATCTTCACCAAAATTGGTGAGAAGGTTCATTAGGTTCATGCGGAGATACGTATTTTCAGTTTTGCAGTTTTTATTGGGAGTTTTGCATTTTTTACCACTACTCCATCCTCTTTAGATGGATCTTTACCACATTTGGTATGGAAATTTATTGGGTCCATGGGAAGATACACGCAACTTTACAGTTTCACATTTTGTGTTTTGCAGTTTTAATGGGCGTTTTTTACAATTAAATATAAGGGAAGCAGCTTTTCATGTCCTAAGATAACCTTTCATTAATGACGAATTTATATAACTTCCAGCTAGTAATAGTCAGTTAATGAACAATTAACCTTTCATTTATTCATATTCATCAAGAAACACGTCTGAGAAATTGACAAAAAAAAAAAAGATGTATTTACAATAATAAAAATAAATTAAAAAAACAAGGTTGGATGTTGTAATCTCTTGGTTAACTAAGAAAGAATATATATACGAAACATTCGTACACTCTATCAGACATTTATAAACAATGATTCTTACAGGTGATTTATTCCAGTTCAAATATACTTCACGAACTCTTCCTTCAAAAAAGACGAGTTGTTTTGCTGTATTGCTAAAAACAGTACATCAACGAAAAATACAAATGTTTCATCAGTTCGCCAAGGAAAAAAAGATCCAAGTTAATTTTATCGCCATACTGAAAGCTGATATTTTTTTTGCTCCGAGCTCAATGATACCTAGCGAACATATAGACATTTCATTGAAATCGATTGGTACACGTGATAATACAATGTTTGTCTTATCAAACTTTATTACGATTCTTCATAACGCGATTTCCTGAAAGATAATTGACACCCTGTTGCCTGCTGATCGACTTCCCTTCACAGAAAACATGGATACAGCGCTGACCACTAAGAGCTCCTATTCGCTAATGCTTACCTTATGTTTGTTCTTTTCGACAACTAATAAACAAGCCTCCTCTCTCTCTCTCTCAGTTCATCATAGATGACATTTTTAAACGTGTTCAGAACAAAGCCGTCAAAAACCCCGCTTTGATAGTAAATAACATTTCATGATACACGAATCCCTTGTTTCCTCATAATACCCCAGTACAAACTATAAGTTAGAGCTCATTTAAGCGTAATAGTCATTATTTTCGAATGCCCTTTTAAATTGTAATTTTTCAATAAATATGACATTATTTTAGGCTAAATTGATGTAGCTTTAGATTTTCAAAGACAAACTTGTCTTCTGATTTTGAAGGCGTGTGTTGGCTAAAATAAATAATTCAGAACTTGTACAAAATATTACAAAATGTGACAGTGACATGTCTAGGCATGAATCGTTAAAAAAGTTTGAGAAAATCTTCTTTATACACCATAATAATTCTTTTTGGCAAAAGCAAATATTAGGTAGGGTTTGGACCAATCTTTAATTTTAAATGTCCTCTGGAGTTCCATAAATATCCCATCGTTATTAAGGCATTTATGTTTCGACTAATAGATGAATTGCCGATTTTTCTTTGTTCAGTTGTGGGTTTCTTATTGACTTCAGAATGGTTTTTGAATGAACATTATGTACCAAAGAAACCATTGTGATATCACAAAAACAACCACAGTCGAAACCAAGAAACTCTCCAATTTCTCAGTTATTCAAAATATTGATAAATTTATTTAACAATATGGTGGTGATCGATAATGAAATCACAAACAACCAACTAGAACTCCTTCTTCATTGAGTTGTGTGAACATATAAATAGACCTGACCACAGTTTACCTTTCACATAGACTTGCAGTAACATACTATGTTAATTATAGACTTGTCCTCAGACAAGCCCCCACTCCAGTGGCTAAGCAGTATGTCTGTGAGTTTATAATGTTAATAATCGAGCTTCGATACTCATGATGGGTACAGGATAAATAGCCAGTTGCGTAGCTTTGTGCTTAAACTCAGATATATATATTTTATAAATTAAATCTTGCATCGTATTCTCATCTCACATATTGAAAAACATTCCCCTGACAAACAGCTTTTATTGCACGACTTTCCTGTAGAGCAGAGAAACCCCCATTATATTTTACTTCGAGCTTTATGTTTTATCAAAATGTTAAATATATCTAAATACTAGATGTACTTCCGCAGAGTACCCGAAAGTGTTCTGTTTCAAGAGTAAATAAAACCAAACTTAAGAGTAAAAATTATTTTTATTTATTGCTTTTGAAGTTCATATTTCATGTTGTGTTGTAGCCTACAGAGTGCATAATTTTTCTCGTGATTCATGGCATGCGCACGTTTTACTGACGTCACGACATTACAAATTGCAATGCTAAGCGTTCCTTATATGCCGTAATATTAGTGTGTACTGACTGACTGACAGACAACATGCTACTGTAAAGTGTTGCGAGTGGTTAAAACAGGTAACCCCTCCAGGCGGTCTTCGGCCCCGTTTCAGGAAACTATTATTATTATATATATATATTTCAAAAAAATGTATTATTGCTAAAAAAAAAGAAGAACGAAATCTTTCTCTAAGAAGAAACCATTGATAATAAAATAGGAAAAGCTTTCAATATGAGAAGAAGCGAATTTTGTTCGTTTTTAGTCAGTTTCATAGTCACTGTTTTAAGACTCACTAATTCTTAAATGCTCCAAAAAATATACAAAGTTTATCAGTTTTTTATAACAATATATAATATTTAAATATAAACACGTAAAAATATTAAAAAATTAAAAAATCAACACAAGATGTTGTTTCATCTACTTTAACAATACTTTAAATTGGACATATACCTACATAACATGGGAGACTAAGTAAGACTTTGACTTCAAAAAAACTACAGAATCGGAGCTAGAGCAGTGAAATAAAATACTTGATAATCGCTAACGAATACCTGATACTTAGTAAAAGTAACAGCTCAAAGCTAAATATCAATGTATTATGAATAATTAAAACCTACTGTTCGTAAGAATGACACATCATCCTGCTCGGAACTTCCTTCGGCCGTATCCGCCATTTCTGGTGGTCTGTTGGTTCCAGCCGAGAATCTATTACTGTCGAAAAATCCCTTCTCTCAAATGTAAACCTATTTTCTGGGCGATTTGGCGATCACGTTGGATGGTTCGATCGAGTGAGTCGATTTGTTTAAGCGTAACCACGAAGAAGACACCGCAGTACCCATGCATACACTGCGATGTCACAGAATGCAGTCTCACATCCCAGAGTGGAAAGAAGGCCTCGGATGATAAGATGTCGTCAATAGCGTAATGAGAAATATTTTCACTGCGGTTTTCACTTCGCGGGACAATGAGAGAGAAGAAAACGATTATTTTCAACAATGTAACCTCTTGATGTTGCCTGCGCAGTCTTTACATAGTTGAAGTTCCGCCCTCATGTGGCCAAGTAAAATCTCATCTGTGCGTAAAGCACGTGGCCTATTGCCAACATTGAGTCACGTGGTTTACGCGAACTACGTAAATGTCGTCTGGCGCAAACAGTTACTACTCGCATTTTGTAACAAAAATTATTCAATGTGTTTTGTTCTTTGAATAATTAAACCTTTGTTGTAGCAAATGTTTTATCAAATAATTTAAACATATATAACTTGTTTTGAGAAGCGACTTATATTCTTCTTTTTAAGTGAGCCATTTTGGATTTTGGTTACTTTTAGTAAAAACAAAACTGGTGTTTTCGGTGATTTCAGAGGATTATCACCGGTCGCTTTAACTATGTATTAATCGTCATAAACAGAGATGTAGTAGCGAATTTCTCATCCATCAGTTGGGGAATATGGCTTTTACCCTCTTCTTGTTTCAGGGTTTCACCCCCTTAATGCCTGCCATGTTACTGCTCGACCCGAACCCCAACCATCAAAAAATTAATTTACTCATTTCTATTTTAATCATTACATCATTGGGTAACGAATTTCTCGCTTAATTAGTAAATTTTTATTAATTAAATATAACTTACAAAAATATTAACATTCAATTAGATTTACTTGCAAGTACTAAATGTATCACTATATGCTAGTTCACACTTTAAGCATTATCTGTAAGAACAGATGATGACTATTTTCAAGGAACTCGTTGATTCTACTTTAGATTTTGATTTTTTATATATATTTTTATGTTGATGTTGGTCGATTCAAACGAAACACGATTCTAAAAAGTAGTGTATTACTTATATAGCGAAATTCTGTCATTGACCGCATCTCGTACATCAAGAGGGTATATTGCAAGAAATGTTCACAATTTAGCCACTATTTAAACTGTTTTAGCTACTATTTTAAACAATTTGTCCTTGGTGTTTATCGACGTCACACAGAGACTCATTATAGATTGACTTAAGGTAGTTTATTGGTTTGTTTCGGATATTCGCGAAAAGCTACGCAAGGAATATTAATGCAAGCTGCCTCAAATTTTCAACTGATAGCCTATAGGGAGGCAGCCAGTCAACAACACCCGTCGTCAACTCTTGGGCTACTCTAATCAAAAAGCAGAATTTGACCTTCACACTTATAATGTACCAATTACCCAGGTACGGAGCATGTTATATTTTTGCGACAACGAGACGCGAACCATAGGCTAACGGATCTACACGCCGGTAAACTAACTACTATACTATGTTCGGTTCAAGGTAGTTGTACCAGTAAAATAATACTTCGTGACGTATGTTGCCAGCAGATGCCTCTGGATAGTTAGAAACCTACGATCTATGCCGTCGGTGACATGTTTAATAAGAGTTTGTTTTATTTGGAATTTCGCGCAAAGTTATACGCGGACTATCTGTACTAGACGTCCCTAATTTAGTAGTGAAAGACTAAAGAGAAGGCAACTAGTCATCCCCACCCACCGCTAACTCTTGGGCTGCTCTTTTGCCGACGAATAGCAGGGGTTCACCGAACATTATAACGCCATCACGACTAAAGGACGACCATATTTGAGGAGCTGCTTTGTATTTTTTCCCTTGTAAATTATAGCAAGTTAAAAGTTCTACCCTTTTATGAAATTCTTCAGCTGTATATTCATTTTAGTATAGCAAAAATGCGATTTTTTTACCTGTACTTCTTTTCAAAATTTCGGATAATTTTTTGGATTGTTGTTGTTGGGCGCGTGTGTGTTTACTTTTACTGATCCCTAGGTGTTAGTTTTCAGGATTCTTAAATCATTCAAGACAATAACTGAATTTATTGCAATAACTTTAAGCAACCAGCTACAGCTCCCCAGTGGCACAATGGTATGTGTGCGGACTTATACCACTAGAAACCGGGCAGAACACAGATAGCCCTTAAAATAGTCCCCTTGTAGGACAATGGTAAGTCTACAGATTTACAATATTAAAATCAGCGGTTCGATTCCCATCAGTGGACACAGCAGATATCTCAATGTGGCTTTACTATCAAACGAAGAAAAAACCCCATATTGATTATAATAATATATTCGAGAAACTACACTGACCAATTTTATGAAACTCGAAAATTTTATATTGAGAAAGGGATTAAAGTTTACATTGGAATCAAGGGATTTCTGAAACTTATCTTACCGATATCATACGATTTTGAGATTCACTTCAATGATTTGTAAAACAGATATGCTGAGTAATGTAAAAAATAAGTTAATATGTTAAAATTGTGAAGTTGTAAGAAATTAGTTGCGATTATAATTTTTTTTTCGGCAGGTACATTTATAAGCCAAGAAATGTTTCACTCAGTTGGCTAACCCAGTCGGCAACCATATAAGACAAGCATGTTCGGCGACTGGGATTCGAATTTGTGACCCTCAGATTGCGATGATACTAGTATTATTTTAAAACGTATAGATAAACTGAGTCTTTTACACACAAAAAAAAAGTGCTTCATGCTTGAATTTTAGCTTATCGGAAATATTTTCAGGGAATGTTTTCTTCCAGGACAATTGTTTTAAAATCAGGTACTTTTCCCCGAAAACCAGTGTCACCTGGTCGCCTTACAATCAACCAAACTATTAGATTGAGGAAAACGTAACAATCATAAGCTACTTTAAATAAGTCCTAAGTATAAGTTGTCAAAGCAAACTAATTATGCTTTTAAAGAACTCGAAATCAGCCATTTGTACAAAAATTATAAATATTTACGAAAGTTACTATAGAGGAAAAAAATAGTGTTAAGTAAGAAATTTAGCTCAACTACTTAAAACAGGTTAAGATCTAGGGTGAATATTCAGTACGTTTACTTTCATGTTTACACTGATTGATTTACGTATTATATTAATAAAAGTTGTCTTTTGGAGTAGTCTTCTCAGTATGTGTCTAGTTAATGCTTTGAAGTTATACGTTCAATAGATTAGTTAAAAACTAGAAAAGCTGGCAAATTCACATATGAATACCTATAGATTATACAAAACGTTTCTCACTACGTTGTGAAGTTTGAGAAAATTAGCGAATTGAGTTATTTATGTACGTTTTTAAAAACGTTACTGAACACACATATTTTTATTCAATATTTTTAGTTTATTATTTTGTTTATTATTAAAAATAACAAAATCCTAAAGGGCAGCTAATTAAAATAAACTAAATCGTACTAAGCTTACATTTAAATTGAATTAAATTGTTCAGATTTTGTAAAAATAAATAAATATTTGTCTATCTAGCTAACTGGTAAGTGTTGTGTCATTTCTTTACACAGTAGTTACTTTCTTATCCTATTTCTAAGTTCGGTGTCTCTTGGTTAATGTCACTTTATTATATATACTACGCAAAACAGTAAAAGAGTATTAGTTTGTTTGTTGTTAAGCTCAAAGCTACACAATGGGCTATCTGTACTCTGACCACCGCGGGTATAAAAATCTGATTTTTAGCCTTGTAGGCTCTCAGACTTACCGCTGAGCTACTGGAGGACATTAAAAGCGGTTTTTTATTATAATTGTTTAGCATTTTGAACAAATAATGAAATAATTGAAGGTGTTTAAAATACAATGTCAACAGATTATGAGCTACGCGGATTTCAAATAATTCCTGGGAAGAATTAATTCAAGTATCAAGTTAATTATTCTTGAGTGCCAAGTGTGAAAAACAAAAGAACGACCAATGAGATAATGGGGAAAATTGTCTACGCATTTTACACATTGGATTCATTGATGTATATCAAATGTATGTAAATAACTTAATGTACCTCGAAAAAATGTTATTATTGTTTTAATCAGCAAAAAATATTTTTCATGGAACAAATATTTGTTTTAGCTAATTTATCTCTTCTTTTTTTGACATAGAGGTTTTATATAGGCGAGCAAAATTTTCCATTTCAGAATACAGATGGCCTGGCATGGTTTGAGGGTTAGGGCATTCGACTCGCAATCTGCGGGTTGCGAGTTCGAATTCCGTCACTAAACATGTTTGCACATTCACTCGTGACGATCATTCGATGGTAAAAAAGTAGCTCAAGAATTGGCAGTAGGTGGTGTTAACTACCAACCTTCCCTGTAGTCTATCACTTCTAAATTATGGATGTCTAGATCAGATAGCCCTCGAAATTCAACAAACGAATAAACAGAATACAGCTTGGAAAGAAACTTAAGCTGTATAATTGTGCTTTTTTACAGGTTCAAACTGGTATTTCTATGCTAATTATAATCAGAAGCTAAACTAGTCTGTACAAGCCACTGGCTAAAATCAGTGTGTAAACAATTATAGTCATTTTCGTTCATATATGAGCAAATAAAGGACTGAAACTTCGTCTACACTTAAAGTTTTGTAAATTGCATCTATATTTTTGTACCACCTATTGAGGTTTTCACTATACATTCTATCAAAGAAAGTTATAAATATGATACTAAGAAATGATAGTGGTTGTTAAATGATTATATACGAGCATGACGTTTCAGTTTACATAATTATGAAAGAGAATAATGTTTCATTCCCCAATGATGATGATGAATATACTTAGGTCAATTTTAGTCTTGTAACTTCAGCAACCAGCATTATTTTCGTAGGATAACATTATCATAGAAAATGTATATTTTGCTAAGATGAGAGTCTTGCTAAAATCAAATCAATATCGTAATACGTCGATATGCAAAAATAAAATAAAATAGGTACAAACAGTCAAATTAATTAAAGTTGAGACAGCTTATTTTTATTGCAGTAATTCCTCCAAAATTACTGAATATCGAAGATCTACGTAAAAACATATTTTTAGTTTATTAATATTAAGATATAACAGATTTGTACCTTAGGCCAAATTAGGTAATTTCTATAGTATCGACTTTATCTTCGAACTTCGTTTTCTTTATTTGAAACACACTATGTTGTGGCATCTCAAATTGCACTCTGGCCCCTATTAGTTTTAGTTATACCCCTTCCCTACTCCCTCTACAATAATTGAGAGATAACTGAACTTCTAAGTATTTTTTCTCCATCTACTGAGAGATAATTGAACTTCCAAGTATTTTTTCTCCATCTATTGAGAGATAACTGAACTTCCAAGTATTTTTCTCCATCTATTGAGAGATAATTAAACTTCCAAGTATTTTTTCTCCATTTATAGAGAGATAATTGAACTTCCAAGTATTTTTTCTCCATCTATTGAGAGATAACTAAACTTCCAAGTATTTTTTCTTAATTTTTCTCCATCTATTGAGAGATAACTGAACTTCCAAGTATTTTTTTTGGGTTCCTCGTCATCGAATTCAAAGTATTTCTTCTCCATTTATTGAGAGATAACTGAACTTCCAAGTCTTTTTTATCCGTCTATTGAGAGATAACTGAACTTCCGAGTATTTTTCCTTATTATTTGTTTCTCCATCTATTGAGAGATAACTGAACTTTCAAGTATTTTTCCATCTATTGAGAGATAACTGAACTTCCAAGTATTTTTTCTCCATCTATTGAGAGATAACTAAACTTCAAAGTATTTTTTCTTAATTTTTCCTAACATAGATACCACAGCTGAAAGTAAACATAATCTATTTTTGGATTACTTTGGAGGCCAGCGAAGCTGGAATGGTTCCTCCTGGACGGTACAAGTACCCCGGAGCACTGGACCAACGTTTGGGGAGACTTCCAGAACCCAACGCTTTCCAACTTCACCCTGGGTTACTGTATGTGTATACAATCATAACCCCATGCCGGGGTCAGAGGATTAATGGGGAGGACATCATATGGATCCCAGGCCATGAAATATGATACCACGCATACACATACAGCTCCAGGCTCGGCCCCACTGAAGATTTAAAAGAAAGAAGACCGCTATATAATGTATTGATTTGATGATTAAGAAATTGGTGTTATTAAACTGAGACATCAATAATATGTATACAGATTGTTCACTTGTAAAGATACTCCGGGTGCTTGATAGATTAAATATTAAGTAATTCTTTATTTATTTA